>NW_027223735.1:189011-296670 GCF_029378745.1 Bos indicus | reverse complement strand
GGTGGGTAGCCATTCCCTTCTCCAGTGGATCTTCCAAATCCAGGGATCAGACCCAGGTCTCCACATTGCAGGAGGATTCTTTACCAGCTCGAGCCACAAAGGAAGCCAGCATTTGTTGAAGTCAATTCCCAATCTATTTGGCAGAAGTCTTAAGCAATAAGCACTTTTTGTAGTTTAAAAATATTATTGCACTATTGTGGTGAATGTCACAGGCATTTCTGCTAGTTCATCAATGCTTCTCAGCCATTCTCTCTGTTGTGCTAAATAAATCATCACTCTAAAGGAACACCCCATGCAGTAATCACTACTTTTCCAGTTCCCCCTTGCTGCAACAGGCTCTGATAACTAATAATCTTCTGTTTACCTCTATGAACTTACATCTTTCAGAGTTGCTGAGAGAAATAAAATCCTACAATATGTGACCTTTTGTGTCTGGCCTCTCTCATTCCTTTTTGCGGCTGTAATGCTATGCCCGGGGTACAGTCGGCGGTCACTTTTGTTTTGAATGTGCAGACAAGTTGAGGACAAGTTGGTGGATCCTTGGGGTGTTTCCCATTTGGGTTCCCATTTCGGTTAGGGCTGTTATGAACATGGGGGATAGAACTTTTTGTTACCTTTTGTTTTGAACAAATACTTCTAATTCTTTGGCTTAATATAGCTAATAGTGGAATTGGTCGAGAACAACCATAAGGCTTTTACCTTTTTCAGGACTTTCAGACACTTTTTTATAGCTATTTGCTGTTGTTCAGTTGTTCTGCCCTCAGTTGTGTCTGACTTTTTGCAATCCCCATGGACTGCCAGCACCCCAGGCTTCCCTTCCTTCACGATCTCTCAGAGTTGCCTCAAACTCATGTCCATAGAGTTGGTGATGCCATCCAACCATGTCATCCTCTGTTGTCCCCCTTCTCCTCCGGCCTTCTATCTTTCCCAGCATCAGAGTCTATTCCAGTGGGTGGCTTTTCGCATGAGGTGGCCAAAAATATCGGAGCTTCAGTTTCAGGATCAGTCCTTCCAGTGAACATTCAGGGTTGATTTCCTTTAGCATTGACTGGTTTGTTTTCCTTGTAGTCCAGGGGACACTCAAGAGTGTTCTCCAACAACGCAGTTAGAATGCATGGATTCTTTGGCTCTCAGCCTCCTTTATGGTCCAAAAACTGGAAAAACTTTGACTATATGGACTTTTGTCATCAAAGTAATGTCTCAGCTGTTTAATTTCAACGGTCTAGGTTTGGTCATAGCTTTTCTTCCAAGGAGCAAGCATCTTTTAATTTCATGGCTGTACTCACCATCTGCAGTGATTTTGGAGCCCAAGAAAATAAATCTGTCACCGTTTCCATTGGTTCCCCCATCTATTTTGCCATTAAGTGATGGGACCCAAATGCCAAAGGTCTTAGTTTTTTGAGTGTTGAATTCTAAGCCAACTTTTTCACTCTCCTCTTTCACTTTCAATCAAGAGGCTCTTCAGTTCCCACTTTGCATTCTGCCCTAAGTGTGGTGTCATCTGCATATCTCAGGTTATGGATATTTCTCCCGGCAATTTTGATTCCAACTTGATCTTCATCCAGCCCGGAATTTCACGTGATATACTCTGCAATAAGTTAAATAAGCAATGCGGACACACTTACAGCCTTGACATACTCCTTTCCCAATTTGGAACCAGTCCACTGTTCCATGTCCGGTTCTAACTGTTGCTTCTTGACCTCCATACACATTTCTCAGGAGGCAGGTAAAGTGGTCTGATATTCCCATCTCTTTAAGAGTTTTCCACAGTTTGTTGTGATCCACACAGTCAAAGACTAGTGTAGTTATTGAAGTAGAATGACGTTACTAGTGTTCTTCTTCATGCAAACGTATTTGAAGATCAGAGAGCTTCTTTCCAATGAAATGAACTAATATGATACCTTTCTCATGTAGAACTTCACTTTAATTCATTAAAATAAACAAAATTGGTTATTTTGGTCTGAGGATTATGTGGTGGATCTTCATTACAAAGTATACTCTCTGTCCCAGCCCACTGATCAGAAAGTGGCCACCCTCCTGCACAGAATTAATAGTAATCATTTAATTCTCACTTCAGCTCTCTAAGATAGGTATTTATTCCTCACATTTTCCATCCAAGAGGGGAGATGATGTAGCAGAAGTCCGAGCTTAGTACTCTGAAGCGAGACTGGCTGGTTTGAATTTCACCTGTGCCACTCACTAGCTGTGGAATCTTAAGCATACTCACACAGCTTTGCTTTGCCTCAGTTTCCTCATCTCAGAGTAAGATAGTATAAGACTTCCATGTAGGATACGATGAGTTAATTCATGGAAAGCACTGAAATTATTCTTGCCAGATATACTATCAGTGCTCATAAAAATGGAGATATCTGGAGTTTAAGGTTGGCTTTTTCTCTGGCCTGTGATAGGACATATGGAGAAGGATAAACATGGATCACTGAAGCCAATTAGAAGACAACATAGGTCATGGGAGCCACTTGACCTTATCCATAGTTCCTGAGATGAGTTTTGTAACTCTGACTGAGGGGAGGTTGTGTGTACAGAAGGGTTGGAAAATGCAGTCCAGGGGGCAGTTAGAGCCTAGGTTATGTCCAAATGGTGTCTGCCATCAGTACCAGAAGCTCCTGGAATCCAGGAGATCAGAAAGGCTCTTTCTGACACAGGCTCCAGGAAGGCTTTAGAGCCCCAAGGAATACAGTGAGTTCCCATGTGCGAATCTTCACTTGTTAGCTTTCAAAGATGCAAAAATTTGCGGCTTTCCCTCCCATCTCCTATGGCTGGCAATCTTCCAGCCATACCATCTCCCACTTCCTTTCCCTCCTCCAGTCAGTAACTCTTCTTGCCCTGTTCATTCGATGCCAGCCCCTGTTATACTGTACTAGTATACTTTTCAAGGCAGTGTATCTAAGATTAAAAAAGTTTTCATTATTTTCTGTGTTTGTTTGTTTATGTATTGTCATGTGTAATGGAGTAGGAAATGGCAACCCACTCACAGTGTTCTTGCCTGGAGAACCCCAGGGACGGGGGAGCCTGGTGGGCTGCCGTCTGTGGGGTTGCACAGCGTCGGACCACGACTGAAGCGACGTAGCAGCAGCAGCTCGCAGCATGTGTAAAGTATTATAAATCTATTACAATAGTACTATATAGCCGGTAGTGTTAATTGTGTATCTAGGTTAAACTTTGTTGAACTTAACAAATACAATGGACTTCTGAAAGCACTCTCAGAATGGAACACATTCATATGCAGGGGCTTAATATATATACAAACTACTACCCTCACTGAATCACAATTAAATTCATTTTTAAACGTGCTGCTATCCCATTAATTTAGAAGTGACAATGTACACAGCAACTGATCGTCATGATGGCTTTTCTTTGGGAGACCTGAAGTGTAGATTCTGCGTACTCAGTAGGGGTGGTAAAACCCCTTAAGTTACATGGAACCAGCTTATTGCCTTACTTTATAATTTGGAAAGACTAGACTTAGTGTTTTATTGTCATCACAGAATTTAAGGCTTACACATATAACATTATTCAAAGCTCTTAGTCCATATCAAGTTAATGTTTCTGCTTTCCTTTTCAAATGAGACTCTCAAATATTTTCCTATAGCAGCAGCTTCAGCCAGTTATACCTTTCTGTCAGCAGCTTTGTCTAGATATTCATGTGGACATGCTCTTCTTCGCAATGGAGCACAGGACAAAAGAAAAAGAATTTTCTCTGGGGTTCTGATTTACTATAATGAGGCATAAGTGGGCTTAGGGCAATCACTCTCATGGAGAGCAAAAGGGAAATTTAGCTGAACATAATGTGAATTGGCGGGAATAAGCTCAATTGCACGCCCGTTACTTGGGTTTGGATCTCAGTTTTTGACTACTAAAAATGTGTTCACAAGCACACTAGAAGATGTAGCCCCAACTGGCAACACTGGAAATAAGCAAGGAGTCATAGGGCCCCTTAATACAGAGAAATTCACCATCACTGAGCGATGAACTCATAGTGATCCAGCATTCCTTCATTCATCATTATAACAGTATTTATTGAGAGAGCACCATGCCAGCCACTGTGCCACGCACAGCCCACCACACTACATCGACCCCTGGGGAAATGACTGTGTAGTAGAAATACAGATGATGAAACAAAGAATTCCCAAACACATGATATGGTTTTATACATCAGACGGGCTCCTAGACCAGGCTTGAGGGTTTGCAAAGAAAACTGGATGTCTAGGACAGGAGTGAAAGGAAGTATTAATCCTCAGACTTTTTATCTTTCCCTGAACCCTGCCATAATGTACAGGCGAGTCCTGTTTTCTGAGTAAAACGTAAATCCAACCACTTCCTAACTACCTTTGCTTTTGTCACCCTGATCCAAGACGCCATCATCTCTCAGGTGGACTACTACAATAGCCTCCAAACTGGCATCTCCACCTTCAGTTTTACATCCTGCGGCAAAATGTCATAGATTAGCTCACCTGACTCCATCCCAATCCCAATTACAGCAGGTAAGTCTTGATAGAAGTTGGAAACCAAGTCCACCTTTTCTGAAGTCTTGCCTGGATGGCCTGGATTCCACGAATAGAAGCTTCTTCCAAGTAGATAAGAAACATCCATGAGACTTGGAAGGAGAGTGAGGTGTAGTCCGCGCTCTCCTGTGGTTTCTGTTTTTGTTAGTGAGCGTGGGCTCATAAAATTTCATTCTTTTGCATCAGTGACAATAGAGGTCCCAGGGTACAGTTCCTAGCTTTGTGGGTATCAAAAGCAAGGCATGAGACATCTACTTTGACTGTATAGATGGAGAAGGAGTTCAGTGTGGTCTCGCAGCCAAATCTGTGATGTCTCAGCAGAAACAGAGTAGTCCAGTGGCTTCCTCGCTTCCCACCCCTCCTGATTATGCCAGTTATGTGGTATTATTCAGGAAAAATAGTTCTTTAAATTGTAAATACCTGAGTTAAATAAAAGTGACCCACCTCCCAAAAGTCTCTCATTCTTTTTCTTCATACCCCCAGTTGTTTTGTATACTCTTATAATCTATTTATGCATGCCAGTTTTTAATTTTGTAAATTCTCCTGGCAAGAATCCTGGAGTGAGGTTGCTATTCCCTTCTCCCAGTGGTTCTCTCTGACCCAGGGATCAAAACCCAGATCTCCTGCATTGCAGCAGATTCTTTACCATCTGAGCCACCAAGGAGAGCCCCAAGAATGCTGGAGTGGTTAGCCATTCCCTTCTCCAGAGGACAGACTGACACCAGGGCGGCCCTTAACAATGGCCTCATATAGTATATATGGTTGGGGACTTCCCTGGTTGTTGATGGTTAAGAACCTGCCTGGCAATGCAGGAAAAGCAGGTTTGGTCACTGGTCAGGGAACTAAGGTGCTTTCCCAACAGCTAGTGAGTGGGTAAAAGAATCCTCCTTCAGTGCAGAGACACAGGAGATGCAGGCTTCGAGTCCTGGGTCAGGAAGATCTCCTGGAGGAGGGCATGGCACCCACTCCAGTATTATTGCCTGGAGAATCCCAATATTTTGGGGATTTAGGAGCCTGGAGGACGACAGTCCAATGGGTCTCAAAGAGTCATACACAACTTAATGACTAATCATACATGCGCACAGGGAATTAAGATCCCCACATGCTGCTGAGCATCTAAGACCACGTCTCACAACTAGAGAGCTGCAACTACTGAGCCAACGTGCCACAACGTGCACTGAAAACAAAGATCCCACGTGCCACAACGAAGACCCAACGCAGTCAAATAAATATTAAAAAACAAAACAAAAAACTTATGACTTAAAAAAGATAATGACAGTAATTATGCTCTAAGTAGGCAAGAATGTGGAGCAAGTAGAATTCTCATTTCCTGCTTTGGGAATATAAACCGGTACAACCATTTTGAAAGATTTTTGAGGATTACCTAGTAAAGTTGAGGGGCTTCCCTGCTGGCTCAGCAATAAAGAATCCACCTGCCAATTGCAGGACATGCAAGTTTTGATCCCTGGGCCAGGAAGAGCCCCTGGAGAAGGAAATGGCAACCCACCTCCAGTATTCTTGCCTGGGAAATTCCATGATCAGGGGAGCCTTGCAGGCTACACTATATGGGGGTCACAAAAGAGGTCGGACATGACTTAACGACTAATCAACAACAGGTACAGTTGAACTGTTCCTGAGCCCCAAGCTTGCTCTGCTCCCTGCACGATGGGCCTAACGAATCAGAGATAAGGTGTTGACGGCAAGGAATACCCTTTATCTGGAAAGCCATCTGGACCTATCAGATGGCCGACTAATGTCTCAAAATAACCATCTTATCAGGGTCTGGATACAAGATTCCTTTATAGATCAGGTGGGAGGAGGTGAGGAAACAAAGTGAAAAAGCCCATAAATGTTGTAAATATCTCTTAGAATGGCAGGCCTCGGGAAGGAGATGTTTAACTTCTTCCTTTCAGGTCATCCGCATGTGGATAGGGTCTTGAACAAAAGCAGTTTAGTTTAACTGTTAGGCAGACGGGGCAGGATTCTCTGAGGCAGCCATTGTGTATGACTATAACAAAAGCAATGAAAAACAAGTCAAAGTAACAGTTCCAACATGGGGTCAGAACTGGCTTTTCCCTGCAACAGAACGTGGCACACACTATGATCCAGGACTTTCATGTCTATGAATGTACTGGAGATCAGGGCTTCTCAACTGTTGACATTTTGGAAGAGACAATGCTGCGTTGTGGACTGTCCTGATCCATTGTAGGGTGCTTAGCAGTGTCTCTGGCCTCTACCCACTAGATGCCAGGAGCACATCCTCGCTTATGACAACCAAAGATGTTTCCAGACATTATCAAATGTTCCTTGGTTGGGGGAATTGTGTATAAATTGCCCTCAACTGAGAATCTAGAGAAACTCTCGTGGATGGGCAATCAGGGGATATGAACGAGAAAGTTCACTGCACAATGATTTGCAAAAAGATAAAAATGAAAACAACCCATATGTCCACAAACAGAAATAGACACATTGTGGGATTTTCATATGATGGATAACTGTACAGCAATGAAAACTGACTTATAAGTTGTACACATCAATATACATAAATCTCACAAACACAGGGTGATGGGGGAGGGGAGAAACACAAGTAATACATCTAGTATAAGTATATTTGCATACACTCCAAAATGGACAAGAAATAATGTAATTTGAAGGAACAATTCCATGCAGGGAATGTATAAATAAGTGAATTATTAATAAAGTTCAGGATAGTTGTTACCTCTGGGAAGGAATGAGAAACTGAATCATGGAGGACACAGGTAAGATTCAGAAAGCATTGGCTATGTTCTAATTTTCAAGCTGTGTGATGGGTAAACAGGTTTTTATATTATTACAATATACCTTACATATATGCTGTATTATCTTCTGTATATACGAAATAGTTCATAATTTATAAGGAACTGATGGGGACTAAAATATGGTGGGAAATGGAAATAAAGGCACTGGAGTAAATAACAAATTGAAAGAGAGGGAGAGAAAAAGAGCTAAGTTTTAGGTGCCTCTTAGAATAGTTTTAAACTGATTTTCTTCATGGATTTGGTGATGAGATCAATTCCTCATCTAAGCACACATAAACCATTGCTTAGACTTCTACGAAATGTAAATTTCATGCCTCAAAAGCTATGCTATAATACTATGTGATTCATATCACAGAGGACTTAGAATACCACATTTCACAAAACATCATTTTCCAAGAGTCCTGCCATGTTAGAGTTTTGAATGTGTACTCCTTTGTATTCCTTGGAGTTACAAGCATCTGAAAATAGGGGGCTTAGAGGACAGTGATTCTTCATCACTAACTGTAGTATCATTAAAATATCCCCTAAGTGGTAACAGAAAATCGTTTTCCATCTCTGGCACCCACCATACCCTTTCTTTTTCTCCCAATGGTAATCTCCCAGGCAGTGGAATAAAGGAGAGTTTGGATCACATCCTTTGAGAACATGGAGCCATAACCAGGAAATATCAAAACAGCCTAACCTTTCCTGGCTGAGACAGATAGGTACAAGACAGGTCTTATCCTAAAGAAGCCCCCAAATTTTCAAGGTTGAAGGACTCAGTGAGAATATATTCAATACATGTGAAAATAGGGAAACCCACAAACTACCAGAGTAACAGGAAAGGGTTTGTCCCTGACCTGATTTAGGGACCATCTCTCAGAGACCCAGAGAAGCCCGATATGTTAGAGCTTCAGCAACCTTCAGTGAAGCAAGGCTGAGGTTCCTCCCTCACCATGAGAGGCTGTCACGTACCTCTATGTGGATAATGTGGCCCACTTGTCCTGTTGCCTGTATACAAAGCCACCACCTCTTAGATTCCTCTCAGTCCTGAGAGTATAGCACTGACTGTGCCACTCAACCCTTAGAAGCACAGACTCAGTGAAGAGGAACACACATGCCTCTTGGGGCTGGGGACATGGGGCCACTTGGGGAGTAAATTCAGGGCCCTAGGTACTGGACCATAATGAGAGGCAGGGACACGGACTCAAGAGTACGCACCAAAAAAGGCTTATCTCAAAAAGAGGTGTTTTTTGTTTATAGTGAACCTCCAAAAATTCTGAAGCCCACATAAGGGCCTTTCATATTAACTACGGCTATACATGGGTGGCTCAGTGTTAAGCAATTGCCTGCAATGCAGGAGACCCATGAGATGCAGGTTCAATCCCTGGCTCGGGAAGATCCCCTTCAAGAGGAAATGACAACTCATTCCAGTATTCTGAATGGGCCAGTGAGACACTCCTATGGACAGAGGAGCCTGGAGGCCTACAGTCCACAGGGTTGCAAAGAGCTGGACACGACTGAATTACATTACATTAACTATATTAGCACAGAAATACACACTCACCACACACACACACACACACACACACCACACCTCCTAGAAAGGCAAGAGCCAAACAACCAATCTGAAGCCTTTCAAGTGACACTACATGGATAAATTTCTACTTGGGACTGTTACTTCATTAAACAACAATGAAAAAGGTCTTGTGCCTTTTTTCTTTGTTCTAGCCGTAAGTAATACTCTGTGATAATACATTTTTAAATGACAAAACCAGAGTCATGGAAAAGGGCTGTGGATACCTTATACTAACTTCACTTTAACAAACCTTATCAAGCACCTATGAAGAAGAAACTACAATGCTTTAGAAGAGACGAATAGAAGCCTATAAGTTCAGAAGCTCACACTTTAGGGAGTCGGGGAGTAACATTAATAAATAATGTTCATATACTCAAGGATATGAGATGAACTAGCACAGAAAATAGGAAAAGGTATTGCTGCTAACTAGTGAGCATTCAAGTGGCCTGAACTAAATACAGAAATAAGGCCTTCTACCCCAAACCCCTGGTACTTCCTCTGATCCTCTCTACTCTGCTCAAATAGCACTTTACAGTTTTCCTTCAGTAAGTTCCAGATATTAGGCCCATTTTGCCTTTCAATTTTCTTTAGAGGCGATATTTCAGACCTAGACAAAGGTACAGAGATTACTACACCCATGCAAACATCGCTCATCTTAAAAACAAAAGATTACAAATAAAATTTTAAACCCATTATACCTCTCCCCAGTTGAATTCTCCCTCTATTGAATAAGATTTAACCACTGTCCTAAATAAGGTTATTGTTTTCATACACACCTTTCTGCATGCTACATATGTATGCATCACTCCTATGTATACCTTTTACTACAAATATATGAACCTATAATCAATATAAGAACTGTTGCATCTTTTTAAACTTCACATATGTATGGTATCTAATGCCCTTTACCCTTTCAGAAGGGTACCCTTTACCCTTTATCTATCTGTCGCTTCCACCCCTGAATCTTTGCCCCATGCTATAAGCTGTATTTTGTCCCCCTAAAAAGATATGTTGAAGTTTTACCCCTTGAACCTGTAAATGTGACATTCTTTGGAACTAGGATATTTGCAGGTGTTAACAGTTAAGATGAGGTCATACTGGATTAGGGTGGGTCTTTAATTCAGTATGACTGATATCCTTATGAGAAGAGAAAGGACAAAGAAACAGACAGGGGAAAACGCTATGTGACGATGGAAATGCCAACGACTGACAGCAACCACCAGAAATTAGGAGAGAGGCATGAAACAGATTCTCCCTCAGAGCCTCTGGAAGGGACCACCCTTGCTGATACCTTGACCTCAGACTTCTGGCCTCCAGAACTGAGAATGTATTTCTGTTGTTTTAAGCCATCTGGTTTGTGGCAATTTGTTACGGTAACCTTAGGACACTAACACACCCCTCTTTGTGTCTCAAGCCCCTGAGAATTCTAGTGTCTTCCTAAGTCCAGATCTTACCACCCTGTTTAGTTTACCTGCAACAGTACCAAGTCAGTGAGTTAAGGATGATCCTGCAGTGGGTGTAGCAAACCTTTCCCCCACTGCTCTAAAGCAGTGGTTCTGAAACTTCAATGTGCTTCAGTAGCAGCTGGAGGACTGTAAAACCCTGATGGCTAGCGGCCTACCCTCAGAATTTCCAACTCAGTAGGTCTGGAGCAGGGTCTGAGAATGTGCATTGCAAACAAGTTTCCAGCTGATGCTGATGCTGCTGTTCCAGGGAAGCTAGGTCATCCATCAGTTCCTTTCAATAAAATATAGTAGAGGCTAGGGCACCATCCCACAAATTATTTACAATCTTATATTTTAATTTATTTGGGGCTGCAATAAAAGGATTAAAACAGGCTTGACAAATACCAGAAAGAAATCGCTTTCAGTGACAGTAAGGTGGGCCAAAATAAATTGAACAATGATAGATTTGAATCAGTGGTATTTATGTGAAAAAAAAAAAAAACAACTACGGCTTATTACTTTCAAACAAGCTTTTATTTCCAATGTGAACAATACTATCAAATTATCTGTAAAAGGTAAGAGTAAAGTCAGATGTCAGTAGTTAGTATCACTTTGGGGCATTGAAACTTTGAAACAAAATTAGAATTTCAGGCTAATGTAAACAAGAATATCCATGAAGAACAGATTCATCTTTTCTTTTGCTGTCTGCTTTTTCTATGCCTTCCCACTGTAGGAGGAAATAAGAGCCAGTTAACAATTGTACCTCAATAACATGCAGTGACTTTCTAAATATGAGTCAACACTATGTACATCTATTTTCTTAATGTTTTCTTCTTGTAACCCAGACCCTTGGTGATCAGGGTGCACATCATTGCTCATGCAATACTTATCTCCCTCTTGCCCACCACTATAAATGCTTGCTGATTCCTTGAAAGGCCACACTGTGATTTAAATAAGTCATTCCCCCTAAAAAAATAGTGTTCCCTTGCACAAATCATCAATCCCTTATATTTCCAGACCTTCAGTTTCCACATGTGTAAAACGAGGATGAGGCTTTATCAAACATCCACATGCATGAAAACTAAGAAAGAGTGAGACAGTGAGTGAGAGAGACTAAAAGATGAATGAATAGAGGAAAGAGAAACAAAGATATAATTACCACTTCAGTGACAACCAAAAATAATACTGAGATTAGTTTTCTTTTCTTTTGAATAAAAAAATATAAATTGAACTAATATTTGTGAATTAATCCTGAAATGCAGTTCTCTTGAAACCCTTAACATCTTACTACTTTGTAAGGAATCGCTTTCTCAAAGTCATCGTCAGTACACGAGACTACAATTCTGTGGCCAGGTGATGATGACACAGCTAATGCATGGCCTAGTCACTTTAGCTGCTGCTTCTGGTGACTATTCTCTAAACAAGCACTGGTCTCCATTTCCAGGTCTGATAAATTCACCAACTATACTAGACTTAAAGCTACAGGACAAAGGACTGTGGCTATAAATGAAATACATTTCAGAACATACTGCCTCCTACATTTTCTAGAATACATTACTAAAAATAAACTGTTTTTCAAAAATTAAATCTCAACAATTTTCTTATTTACTTTACAGAAGAAAAATTAAAAATATAAAGCTGTTAGTAACAGGTATGTGTCAGGAATGGTTATGTCGTACGAAAGCCTATACAACAATACCTGTATTATCCAGAGCTGCTCTTTGCTGAGACCACATCCATTTAGAGTCCTTCAGGTTTTTCATTTCCATCCTCTTCCTCTTCATCAGTGTTTTCATACTGATCCTCACCCTCATCATTAGGGCAGAATGATGCAGACATTGGGGTCAAAAGTTGGCAGGGAAAATATCCCAACTTAAAACCAGCAGCAGAGTCTAGGCCTGAGAGAAGAGAAATAGGTTTAATGAAAGAAACAACAAATAATACCTGGATACATTTCTAGCCCCCCATCATGTCTGCTGCTTGACAATTTTCACAAATGTTTTTCCCCTCTTTCCAGTAGATCGGTACACAGATCTTTCTGATTATTTCTGGCCCCTGTGGAGAAGGGATCCGAATCATTTGATACTGATACCATTTTGTATGTGTGTGTCGGAGCTTCAATGGAAAAAAAAATGTTTGTTTGACTTAAAGACAAATTCTATGGGGACACTCACAGATTCCTCAATTGCTGAAAAGTGCCCCTGTGCTATGTCATCGTTTTCTCAGATCCTCCTACCAAGAATATTCACATTTGTTAAAGCCGTTGACCAACAGGGAGGGATGCCACTTGTTTGCCTCTAGGTTGGGAGAAGGCAGCATGCTGTTTCTCGAGACCATGAAGGTCTCCAGAACTGGGCTTCCACTTGTGTAAATTGTGCCCGGAGGTTTTTGAGAGTTCTGACCCACTGTGTGACTGCTAGAGACCTACCTGCCTTTGAGCTCAATGGCCCCACAAGGGCCTGAAGGCTCAGCCACCACTTGCCCGCCTCAGCCCCTCCGGGATCACAGGCCTCAGCCTCCCAGTCTCAGAGGCAGCAGTCAGGGCTTCCTCGCCCAGAACTCGGCCTCCACTGCTGGTTCCTTTCTCTTCTAGGATGCAACCCCCTCCGCAGGATCCCACAGCTCCCAGGGTGTATCGCCCTCCAGTGGGTACTCACCCTGCAAGACTCTGCCTCCCTCTCCCAGGTCTTCCTGCTCCTGAGGAGGCACCAGACCTTCTCCAGCGTCCGAGGGTGGCTGGGAGCAGCCCCTGGCCATCAGGCGGTCAGCGTGAGGCCAGAGCAGGACATGTCTGTTGTTACGGAAATTGCGTAGAAAGGAGTCGAGGTGACCCTGGAACAGGGGCCCAAACGTATCCATGCAGAATCCAAGGCCTGCAACCACTTCCGCACCCTCCTGCTCACTCTCATCCTCCTCTTCCTCGCCCTCTCCAGACAGGTGCTCCTCCTCCTCCACATCCTCCAACTCGAAATCGATCTCACCCTCTTCTTTGTCCTCCTGCATCTCTACATCTTCCTCCATCTCCGACTCCTCTAACGGCTCTCTACCACATTCCTCTTCCACTGCGGCCTGTGGCCAACCCTGCTCCCCGGAAAGGGCTCTGGAGACCTCCAGGGAAGCTAGAAGAGCCGTGGCCTCCTCGACTCCTTCCGTCCCCTCGCAAGCAGATGCTTGGACCCCAAGGAGACTGGGGTCGGGGCCCGCCCCACCACCAGCTCTCTCCGGGCCACGTGGGATCCAGTCGTGCTCCTCTGTGGCAGACATGGCAGGAGAGACATGCCAGACAGTGATCCTCCTGCAGTGCGGTCTGTGGGGAAGATGGCGGCCGCTGGGCTGAGTGTTGCGCTGTTGGCAGTGGGACCGCAGGGTGGGGGTGGGGACAGCAGAGACGTCGGCTGCACAGGGAACAGGAGTCTGCGAGTTGCTGGTGTGGGCCCCACAACAGGAATGGTGAGGGGGTGGTCCACAGACCGGCCCACCAAGACCGAAGCTGAGCTGACCGCAGTCAAGGCGGGAAAGACCCTGATGGGCTGGCGACGGTAGGTGGAGCTGGAAGGGTCAACCCCGACCACTTCCTCCAGCGCCAGCTCTAAGCTCATTGCCAGGAGGCAAAGATTGGCATGACCGCCGTCCAATGAGTGATCAAGGCTTTCAGATTGCATGCAAGCCTTCCAGTACCAGGGCATACTTTGAGCCCACAGGAGTCCCTTCCTTTCCATTGCTGCTGCTGCTGCTGCTAAGTCGCTTCAGTCGTGTCCAACTCTGTGCGACCCCATATACGGCAGCCCACGAGGCTCCCCCATCCCTGGGATCCTCCAGGCAAGAGTACTGGAGTGGGTTGCCATTTCCTCCTCCAATGCATGAAAGTGAAAAGTGAGTGAAGTCGCTCAGTCGTGTCCCAATCCTAGCAACCCCATGGACTGCAGCCTACCAGGCTCCTCCGTCCATGGGATTTTCCAGGCAAGAGTAGTGGAGTGGGGTGCCATTGCCTTCTCTGTCCTTTGCATTGTACCATTGCAAAAGCAAAATGGCAATGTCCCTATAGGCAGCAGCACCCTGGGGTATGGGATGCTGGGTGTGATCCCCAGTTGCCACCTTGTGTCAGCTCAGGTCATCAGAGATACACTTATTTTAAAAACTTCATAAAGGCTTGAGAAAGAACATCAAAGGTAAGAGATGGAGAAATTGGAAAACATAAACTGAATTAAACGGGAGCACTGAACATGAAATAGAAAACAATGAAACAAACTAGATAAAACTAAAAGATTATCATTATGGTCCAGTTGATTTTAAGCATGACTGCTCATTAGCAACATATCTATAGCTTTGGAGAATAAAAGCAATACCTTGGCATTTTTCAAAAAATTCTAAGATAATTCTGATATGTGTCAGGTTTTTCTCTTGAATGGTAGCTTTGGTGATATAGAATTCTACTACTTTTGTGTTGACCACTCATGGTACAATGGTATTAAGTGAATAATAGTTACTCACTAGTACATATAATATATATTTTAGAAAACGTATTAATGTTTGCCTAACTAAAAAATTTATGACATTTTGATTCCACTTGTTTGACTTAGTATGAATAGAATGCTAGATTTCTAATTTAAAAAAAAGATGAGCAACAACCAACAAAGTTTTACTATATAACACTGGGAACTGTAGTCCCTTTGTCAATCTCTTGAAATACCTATAATAGAAAATAAACTGAAAAATAATATATGTGTATATGTATAACTGAATCACCTTGCTCTGCACCTGGAACTTTGTAAGGCAACTATACATCAATAATATATATGCTATGCTAAGTCACTTCAGTCGTGTCTGACTCTGTGAAACCCCATAGACAGCAGCCCACCAGGCTCTCCTGTCCCTGGGATTCTCCAGGCAAGAACACTGGAGTGGGTTGCCATTTCCTTCTCCAATGCATGAAAGTGAAAAGTGAAAGTGAAGTTGCTCAGTCGTGTCTGACTCTTAGCGACCCCATGGATTGCCCCTAACAGGCACCTCCATCCAAGGGATTTTCAAAGCAAGAGTACTGGAGTGGGGTGCCATTGCCTTCTCTGATAATGTGTGTATATATATATACACACACACACACATATATATATATGTGTGTGTGTATAATATATATATGTATATTTTATATATATATATATTATATTTATTTTCTTTATATATATTTAAATATAAAGAAAAAAAGATAAAGTGTATAGATCACATATGAGCAACTGTTTCAACCTCTTGTGAGAGTCAGAAGGAGAATTTGAAGGTTTTAATGTTGCTAAAATTACTTAGAGAAGAACATAGAAGTTGACATAGATGCCTCGAGAATGGAGACTGGAGAGTGGAAGGAGTAAAAATAGGAGCTGAAAAGGGATTCATCAGGGCTCCCCAATTCACTTCAAGGCTCCGAGAAATGAAGAGAGACTTCTTTTCAGGACTGGGCTGATCACCTGCTCTACACTAAACAGTGACACACCCTCCCAAATGCATATATTTAAATGTTTACCCACTCCATCCCCCAGGTGATGGTATTTGGGAGTTATGGCCTTTAGTAGGAGACACAGTGAAGATAATCAACCTTGCCCTATATAGAACTTATGCATTATAGATTTCACCCCTTATACCGGCCTTGTTTTGTTTTACCTAACTCATACTCAGTATTTTCAATGGGGATAGTCTATTGGGTCCCAAGCTGTCAAGCCATTTCTAAGTGTCAAAGACTCAATTTAACTTTATGAGCCATATGTCCGAGTGCCTATGCCCACTAGGGGCTATTTTAGGAAAATGGCTGCTATGATCTGGAGCACTGAAACACCACAATCATAAAATTCTTGAGGCAAATACACCTATTGGCTCTCTTCAGTAGCTCCCTTAACACTATAGGGGCATCTTTTAAAAATTTAGGGATATCTTCAAGTATTCCTCTATTTCGTTCCCCGGTATTATGTTCAAAGAGTTTTCCTAAAGCATACATTTCAGCATTTGCTGAAAAGTGAAAGTGAAAGTCACTCAGTCATGTCATGTCCGACTGTTTGCGACCCCATGGACTACACAGTCCATGGAATTCTCTGGGCTAGAGTACTGGAGTGGGTAGCCATTCCCTTCTTCAGTGGAGCTTCCAAATCCACGGGTCAGACCCAGGCCTCCCACATTGCAGGAGGATTCTTTACCAGCTGAGCCACAAAGGAAGCCCAGCATTTGTTGAAGTCAATTCCCAATCTATTTGCAGAAGTCTTAAGCCAATAAGCACTTTTTATGTTTAAAAATATTATTGCACTATTGTGGTGAATGTCACAGGCATTTAGTACGTTCACAATGCTTTTCAGCCATTCTCTCTGTTGTGCCTAAATAAATCATCACTCCTAAAGGAAACCCCATGCCAGTAATCACTCCTTTTCCATTTCCCCCTCACTGCTCTGATAACTACTCTGATAACCAGGCTCTGGTAACTACTAATCTTCTGTTTACCTGTATGAACTTACATTTTCTAGATGGCTGAGAGAAATAAAATCCTACAATACGTGACCTTTTGTGTCTGGCCTCTCTCATTCCTTTTTGTGGCTGAATGCTATGCCCGTGTACAGAGGGTCACTTTTGTTTATGAATGTGAGACAAGTTGAGGACAAGTTGGTGGATCCTTGCGATGTTTCCCATTTGGGTTCCCATTTCAGTTAGGGCTGCTATGAACATGGGGATAGAACTTTTTGTTACCTTTTGTTTGAACAAATACTTCTAATTCTTTGGCTTATATAGCTAATAGTGGAATTGATGAGACAACCATAAGGCTTTTACCTTTTCCAGGAACTTTCAGACTCTTTTTTACAGCTACTTGCTGTTGTTCAGTTGTTCTGCCCCTCAGTTGTGTCTGACTTTTTGCAATCCCATGGACTGCAGCATGCCAGGCTTCCCTTTCCTTCACCATCGCTCAGAGTTTGCTCAAACTCATGTCCATGGAGCTGGTGATGCCATCCAACCGTGTCGTCCTCCGTTGTCCCCTTCTCCTCCTGCCTTCTATCTTTCCCAGCATCAAAGTCTATTCCAATGAGTTGGCTCTTCGCATCAGGTGGCCAAAGTATTGGAGCTTCAGTTTCAGCATCAGTCCTTCCAGTGAACATTCAGGGTTGATTTCCTTTAGCATTGACTGGTTTGTTTTCCTTGCAGTCCAGGGGACTCTCAAGAGTGTTCTCCAACACCGCAGTTTGAATGCATCAATTCTTCAGTGCTCAGCCTCCGTTATGGTCCAACTCTCACGTCCATACATGACTACAGGAAATACTTTGTCTATATGGACTTTTGTCATCAAAGTAATGTCTCAGCTTTTTAATTCACTGTCTAGGTTTGTCATAGCTTTTCTTCCAAGTAGCAAGCATCTTTTAATTTCATGGCTGTAGTCACCATCTGCAGTGATTTTGGAGCCCAAGAAAATAAATCTGTCACCGTTTCTATTGTTTCCCCATCTATTTGCCATTAAGTGATGGGACCAAATGCCATGATCTTAGTTTTTTGAGTGTTGAGTTCTAAGCCAACTTTTTCACTCTCCTCTTTCACTTTCATCAAGAGGCTCTTCAGTTCCACTTTGCATTCTGCCATAAGTGTGGTGTCTTCTGCATATCTCAGGTTATTGGTATTTCTCTTGGTAGTCTTGATTCCAGCTTGTCCTTCATCCAGTCCAGCATTTCCCATGATGTATTCTGCATAAAAGTTAAATAAACACGGTGACATTATACAGCCTTTATGTACTCCTTTCCCAATTTAGAGTCAGTCAGTTATTCCATGTCTGGTTCTAACTGTTGCTTCTTGACCTACATATAGGTTTTTCAGGAGGCAAGTAAGATGGTCTGATATTTCTGTCTCTTTAAGTTTTTCTATAGTTTCTTGTGATCCACATAAGGAAAGGCTTTAGCATAGTCAAAGAAACATAAGTAGACGTTTTTCTGGAATTCTTTCTATGATCCAATGGATGTTGGCAGCTTAATCTCCGATTCCTCTGCCTTTTGTAAATCCAGCTTGTAAATCTGGAAGTTCTTGGTTCACATACTGTTGAAACCTAGCTTGAAGGATTTTGACCATTACCTTGCTAGCATGTGAAATGAGTGTATTTGTGTGGTAGTTTGAACAGTCTTTGGCATTTCCCAACAGTAATGTACAGGGATCCCAATGCCTCTACATCCTCATAAATATGTTTTATTTTTCACTTAAAAAAATCTACCTACGCATCTCTTTTTTGTGACATCATGTGGTGGCTTTTCCTTGTATTTCCTTAATGACTAATGATGTTAAGCTTATTTTCACGTCCTTATGGCACATTTGTATATCTTGCTTGGAAAAATTTGTATGCACATTCCATGCTCATTTCTCACTCAGATTCCTTGGCTACTTGTTGAGTTGTAAATGTTTTTCATGTGTTCTGGATACTAGACCTTTATTACATATATGCATACCACAAGATTCTTATCCTATTTTCTAGGTTGTGCTTTCACTGTCTTATTAATGTTCTTTGATATAGAAATATTTTTGATTTTTATGAAATTCAATATATTGTAAAGTAATTAACCTCCAATTAAAATAAATAGATTAAAAAATACATAAATATATATGTGTAAAAATAAATTAAAAAAAGAAAAAAAAAATTCAATGTATCTGTTTCTTCTTTTGTTACTTATGCTTTTATCATCATATTTACGAATCCATTGCCAAATGAAGGTTATGAAGATTTACCCCTTCTGAGGACTGAATTATGGACCCCCCATATTTCCACATGTTTAATGTCTAAGCCCCATTATCTCAAAATGTGGTTGTTTTTGGTGACAGGACCTTAAGGTCAGCAGAGGTCATATGGTTAGACCCTAATGAGTCTGACTGGTATCCTAGACAAAAGTATACTTGGTGACAGGAAGACACACCAGAGATGGGTATACACTGGAGGAACGATCATGTAAGGATGCAGGGAGAAGCTCGCCATCTGCAAGCCAGGAGAGCCCTCACAAGAAACCAAACCTGCTCACACCTTGTTCTTGGACTTCTAGTTTCCAAAGGTGTCAGCAAATAAATTTGTGCTGTTTAAGCAATCGGTCTGTGGTATTTTGTGATAGCAAGCCCAGCAATCTAATATACCCTTGTATTTGTTCTAAAAGTTTTATGTTTTTAGCTCTTACAGCTAATTCTTTATCCATTTAACGTCCGTATTTGGCATAATGTAAGAGTCCAACTTTATTCTATTGCATATGTATATCCTGCTGTCCTCATACCATTTTGGGGAAAAGATTCCCACTTCTCACCACTTATTGATCTGATATCCCAGGGGAAAATCAATTGAGGGTAGATATCTGGGTTTATTTCCAGACTCCCTGTTCTATTCTGTTGATCTGCATGTCTTTCATTATCTCAGTACCACACCGTCTTGATTACTGTTGCCATGGTACATGGGTTGGGTTGAAACTGACACAGGGTAGTGGAATCTTCGAATTTTCTTTTTCAAGATCGTCTTAGCTATTTCTGGTCTCTTGTAATTGCACATGAATTTTAGGACCAGCTTTTTTTTTCTGCCAAAAAAGGTCACTGTCATTTTGAAAGTGATTGCTTTTCATCTGTGCTGCTGCTGCTGCTGCTAAGTCACTTCAGTCGTGTCTGACTCTGTGCGATCCCAGAGACGGCAGCCTACCAGGCTTCCCTGTCCCTGGGATTGTCCAGGCAAGAACACTGCAGTGGGTTGCCATTTCCTTCTCCAATGCATGAAAGTGAAAAGTGAAAGTGAAGTCGCTCAGTCGTGTCTGACTCTTAGCAACCCCATGGACTGCAGCCCACCAGGCTCCTCCATCCATGGGATTTTCCAGGCAAAAGTACTGGAGTGGGGTGCCATTGCCTTTTCCGTTTCATCTGTAGACCTCATTATATAAGATTCCCATCTGTATGTTAAGACCTCAAATTTTCAATGCTGCCTTAATGCCTTTGAGACTCGTATTACTCCACTGGCCCTACTCTGCTTTCTCCTGCTCTCACCTGCAATGTCCCCTTCCTTGTGGGAAGACTACCCCACTCAGCTGATTCTCCCCTGTCAAGCAGACTAGCTGTACTGCACCCATTCCCCCAGCCACCAAGTTGTACTTCCCTGCCAGCCAGTGCAATATTCCAATAGGACAGTCATCTCCTCGTGTGGGAACGTGGGTGTGTCCCATCCTCTTGTTACTACAACATTTATTTCCCATGGTCCCTGCAGGTGAACTCTCCTGTTAAGTCCCACACCCTCATTGTCCTGCTTGGCGTTTCCTGTTGCCACCCGCCCCCCACCCCTGGCCAGCTGTTAGTCCATGAGACTCACAAACAGCTCGCTGTCCATCTGTCCAGTGTTGCATGCTTGGCCATCTCACACTACTTAGGGTAGAGGATCCCTCCTTTATTAGTGCAGTGGATGAGGGAGATCCCAACCATGATGCTGGACAGCTTTAACTCACTTCTCCTTTGCTAACTAAATTTTTTTTTTTTTTTTTTTTTTTTTAGTTTAAGGTGAAGGCAACCTAGGTTGAAACTGCCAAAGGTGCCTGGATTGTGCTTTGGCTTGTGCCTATTCTGTTGTCTCTCTCAACCTCAGCCATCTCTTCCCACCCTAACTTATTGTTCTAGCACCTGAGGAGGGAACTATGGGTAATTGACTGTATCCTGGCCTGAGTGGTACTGGGTTGCCCCTGGTGCTTGGCCCCTCCCAGCATGCATTCTGAGGCTAGGGATCATCGATTAATCCATAGAGTGGAAGCCAAGGGAGTGTTCAGCCAATAGTGACAGGGAGTGCTGATGACATCGTTTCTTAACTGCTCCACGGTCAATTCCCACTTTCTGGGGGGCACCCTAGAGACTCTGGAGATAAGAATCCCAGTGTAGTGTGTGTAGGCTGGTCACTGCAGACGGATCATGGAATGCAGTAGCAGGTAGATCATGGGGCAATCATCCAGAAAGGAGCCCACAGGGCAGGTTCAGGTTGGCTTTCTAAAGAGTTGTGGAAAAGCATAGCTCCAGGCCACCCACAATGGAAGAATTGTGAATAATGCTTCCTGGTTGCTTCTCACGTGTGTCCGTGTCAAGCAAGGGTAGCAAACTTTCCTTCTCCTTTGCTGTAACTTCCCTAACACATGTGATTTTCTCGGCGGTGTGCTCTACAGATGTTAATTAGTTCTAGCGGTTCCTTCCTTAATTTCATTATTGGTCTTCTGTCTGTCTGCCTATCCCTCATTGAAAATAGAGTATTGAAGTCTCCAGGTTTATTGTTTTATGTATTCTGGGAGTCTGTTAGGACTATATGGATGAATAACTGTTACATCTCCCCTTACTGATCCTTTTATTAACACAGAAATCCGTTTTTGGCATTCTGTTTAAAAAAAAAAAAACACTCTTGTTAAAATCTATTTCATCTGATATCAGTATAGCCACTGCATCTATCACTTTAGGATGATTTGCATGGAATACCATTGTCCATCCTTTTGTTTTCAAACTATCTGTCTTTGGATACAAGGCAAGGCTCTTGTAGATAACATATAGTGGGTAACATTTGTTATTAATCCCCTTTGCCAATCTGTCTTTTCAAAGAAAAGTTTTATACATTGGTATTGTGGTGATTACTTCCAAGGAAATATTTTTCCTGACATTTTCTTACTTTCCACATGCCATACCTTTTTGGTTCCTTCATTCCTCAATTACTGTCTTTTTTCTGTGATTAATTGGATTTTTCTAGTGTACAAAGTGACTATCACTCTTTGTCTTTACTTACTTTTTTTTTTTTTTTAAGTTTGGAGCCTTTAAATTTTTTTGTGTTTATTTTTGGGAGGCTGGGTGGCTATGCTGTGAATTATACTTAGTATCTTAATTTTAGAATAATCAAGTGTGTATTGTAGTGAGATAGTTTTCATAGTATTCTAAACTCTGCTTCTTCCCAGCTGCGCTATATTCCCTTATTTAGTTATTGTGACAAATATGTTTGTACATGGTTTGCACTAACGGTTTTATGGTTACTGCTTTATACATCTCTATTTTAAATCAACATACAAAGAGGAGAGCAAAAAGAGAAGTTACAGGGATTTCCCTGGTGATCCAGTGTTTAGAATCCGCCTTCCAATGCAGGAGATGAGGGTTCAATCCCTGGTCCAGGAACTAAAATGCCACATGTGGTGGAGCAACTAAGCCTGTGGGCCACGCCTCCTGATCTGCATGGTCTGGAGCCCGTGTGTCACAACTAGAGAGAAGCACTCATGATGCAACAAAGATCCTGCTGCAACGAAGACCCAGTGAGGCCATTAATAAATAAATGATTTTTTTAAAAAAAGAAGAGTCAGAAAGAAACCCCAAATGCAGTAATTCTGGCGTTTGCAGTAATGCTGTGCATAATCTGTGCAGTTCCCTTGACCTTTGTGGTTTATTTCTTCACATTCCTCCAAATAGGTGCCCACTGTTGTGTCACTTCACCCTGAAGGACTACTTTATTATTTTCTGTCCAGCAGGCTTACTAGCTGTGTAATCCCTCAGTTTTTGTTTCTCTTGGAATGAATTTATCTACCTTCCATTTCCCACACATATAGAATTCTTGGTTGAAAGAAGTTTTCATTTGTTCATTGTCTGTTTTTTAATATATCATTCCAATGTCACCTGTCCTCTATGGTTTCTGCAGAGAAATTGGCACAAATCTTACTGAGGATTACTTGTACAATGAAGAGTTGTATCTATTGCTTCCAATGATCATACACCATGAATTGTGTGATTCTATTTCTAGCAAAAGTCCAGAAGAGACAAATATATAAAAAAAGCAACTAGTGCTTTCCTATGGCTCAGAGGGTGGAAAATTGAGTGTGTCTGCTAATGGATAAAGGAAGTACTGGAGGAAATGAAATGTTCTGGAATTAGATAGTAGTGTTGATTGTATAATTCTATAAATAGCATAAAAAACCATTGATTTGTACACTTTAAATGGTATACATTATGATAGACTAATTATTTCTCAATAAATTGTTATAAAATGTTATTGATACAGTATAATCATCCATTTAATAGCAATAGATTTGACAATTTAGGTAGATCAAAAAATTCTAAACCTAAGAAAAATGCAACCTTAACCCTAGAATTGATAAAAGCTGAAATAAAAAGCTGCTTTTTGTTAAAAATTTGAATAACTCTTCACAAACTTCCAAATATCCCTCTATTGCCATATATTCACATAGGTGAATTCTATCACATGCTCAAGAAAAAAATAGCATCCATTCTTTAGAAATTTTCAGAAAATGAAGCTGGCATGGGAGGTGATTACTACCCAAGTTGTTAATGAAGTTTATTGACATCTGAAAAGGGCAGTTTTTAAAACCTCAAAATTACACTCAAATGTCATTCTTGAATATAGTCACAAAAATCAACATGGCGATACATAAAATGATAGTACATTATGACAAAGCAGAGATTATCCCAAGACTACAAGATTGGTTTCATGTTTTTAAGAAATCAGTCAATGGCAGGCTTCAACTCCTGTTCCACATACGAGGAGATTGGACGTTGCCACGCCATCCTAACTGCAAGTTAAAAGTTGAACACTGAAAAGTCAGCAACTCATCTTAGATTCATAGAGAAGAGAGAGCATAGGCCAAACTGCTCCCTGAACATTGGAGAGACAAGTGAATACAGAGAATCCTAACTTAGCAAAGCAAAAATTCAAGGTCAGAAACCTCTGCAGGAACCAGCGGTGTGGACAAATCTGTGAGTTAACAACCCCAGGATGACCCAGTTATAGGAGTTCTCCACACTTTTGTTTTACCTCTAGGAACTTAGCCAGGTTCTCACAGTAAAATAAATATGTCACTATAAAAACTTCTCATGCTTCCAGCAGGAGAGGAAAAGAGGGGAAACGGAATCATTTTTAAATGTGCCAGGGCACTCCGTTCTTCTTAACTATGTTTGCCCTCATGCTTAGAGCCCAACCTAACCATGTAAAATTGTGTATAAAGCTCTTGTCTCAAGAAAAGACTGCATACACTTGGATCTCAAGCTAAGAACAATATCAAATAATTTTAGAACTGATCAAACAAGTAGACTACTGTCTAGATCCCACTGTCCTCAGCGGGTGGCCCATATTTGGGCCAGATATGAATAGCACTGCAAAGACTTTGAAATTTTACCTGAGACTGCAACAAAAAATTAGGATAAAAATTTGTGGTCTGAACCTAAAACAAAACTAAACAAACAAACAAAAAATAAACACACTCCTTAGTATTAAGTCAGATACCATGTCTAACAATATAATACTAAAATGTCTAGGATATACTTAAAATTAATTGGTGTATGAAGAACCAGGAAAAAGTTTAAAAGTTACAAGCTGAACTTCAAACAAGAGAGACAACTTCAGGATGATGCAAGTATTGGAATCACCAGAAAAATATATTAAAGCAGCTATTATAACCATACCACCTGGAGTAATGACTGTTGCTTACAAACTAAACCAAAAATTAAATTCTTAGGGACTTCTTAGGGACTTCTTAGGGACTTCCCTGGTGGCTCAGTGGTAAAGAATCCGCCTGGTAATGCAGGAAACACGGGCTAAATCCCTGATCTGGGAAGATCCCATATGCCTCAGAGCAACTAAGACAATGGGCCACAACTATTTAGCCTGTGCTCTTGACTCCAGGAACCACAACTACTGAATCCCATGTGCTCTAGAGCCTGTGCTTGGCAACAAGAGAAGCCACTGCAATGAGAAGCCCACGCCACTGCAACTAGAGAGTAGCCCCTCCTACTTGCCCTAACTAGAGAAAGCCCCCCTAGCAACAAAGATCCAACACAGCCAAAAATAAATAGATAAGTAAATAAATACCATTGTCTGATCTCTCAACCTCTATACACACACATGAACAAACACACAAATGTAGGCATGCGTGTATACAAATACACATGTATGCATATAAGTACATGTAAACACATATGTACATATACAAAGAGTTATGCATATATATATATATCCACAAATATGTATATATTAATATAGATGCAAATGCACAACACACACACACACACATTAGAGATCAGTATCAAAGCAAAAACTTCAGCATGCGTTTCAGTGTGGCATTGAAACCATCATCAGTCAAATTCAGCCACAACATATGTATGCAGCTTTTCTGAGTATTCAGAGAGTTCCACCAAACTTAGTAGAGACAAATAAAGAGGACATACAGAAATGTCATTTTTTCTATGTTATGATCTTTTACTTTTATCTAGTTTGTTTCACTTTTTCTATTTCATATTCAGTGTTCCCATTTCAGTTAGTTTATGCTTTCCAATTTCTCCCTTTCTTCTTTTGTTTGATGGTCTTTCTCAAGCCTTTTTCAAGTGTAGTAGAAAAGCTTTTGCATGCATATGTGTAAATAGTATGTATAATATATATATATATATATATATATATATATGTTTTTTTTAAGAAAACTTAAGAATTTTTGCCTAACTAAAATTTTTGACATTTTGATTCCACTTGTTTGACTTAGAATGAATAGAATACTACATCTCTAGTTTTAAACAAAAGATATGCAACAAGCAACAAAGGTTTAGGTGGCTCAGATGGTAAAGAATCTGCCTGCAATGTAGGAGACCCAGGTTCGATCCCTGGGTTGGAAAGATTTCCTGCAGAAGGGAATGGCAACCCACTCCAGTATTCTTGCCTGGAGAATCCCATGGACAGAGGAGCCTGGCAGGCTACAGTCTACGGGGTCGCAAAGAGTCGGACAGGACTTAGCGACTAACACTTTCACAGGGAACTATAATCAATAACTTGTAATAACCTATAATAGAAAATAATCTGAAAAATAATATATGTGTATATGTATAACTGAATCACCTTGCTGTGTACCTGAAACGTTGTAAGTCAGCTAAAGTTCAATGAAATACATATATTAAGAAAAAAACCAAATGTAGTCTTTTTTTAAAAATCAGTTTCACTGTGGGTTTTTTCCCTCAAAATGGGATTGTTCAATGCAAGCCATTCTATAACTTGTCATCATTATACAACTTGATATCATCTCATACTTCTTTCTCCAAAGGGATGTGAATGAATACTTACATTCTTCCCTTCAACCTCATCTTCTTAACATCTGTGTTATCATTCTGTTGTTTAGAAAGCATATTTTGTATGAATGAAAAACTTTAAAGTTTATTAAGGCTAATTTTCTGATCTAATATAAGGTCTGTCCTGGAGAATGTTCCATGTTCATTTGAGAAGAATGTGTATTCTGCTGCTGAGTAAAGTCCTTTATAGATGTCTGTTAGATCTAACTAATTAATAGCGTTGTTCAAGTCTTCTACTCTCTGGTTGCTCTTCTGCCCAGCTGTTCTATTCATTTGTGAAAGTGGGTTGTTGAAGATTCCAATTATTATTGTTGAATTATGTACTTTGCCTTTAAATTGTGTCAGTTTTTCTTTCATGGATTTTGGCACTCTCTTGTTAGGTGCATTTATATTCATAATTGGTTTGTCTTTTCTATGAATTGGCCCTTTAATCATTATTAATGTTTATCTATTTTTCTATCCTTTAACTTTTAACCTATTTTGAATCTAAGGGGTGTCACTTGTAGACAGCATGTCATTGGATTATTGCTTTTTAATTCTATTCTACAAATACCTAACTTTTCATTGGAAGATTTAGTACATTTATATTAAATATAATTAATGATAGGGTAGGATTTATGTTTACCATTTTGTTCTTTTTGTAAACTATTTTTTATTGGAGTATAGTTGCTTTACAATGTTGCATTAGTTTCTGCTTTTCAGCAAAGTGAATCAGTTATACGTATACATGTGTCCCCTCTTTTTTAGGTTTCCTTCCCATTTATGTCACCACAGAGCACTGAGTAGAGTTCCCTTTGCTATACAGTATATGTTACTGTGTTATACATTAGTTATCTATTTTATACATAATAGTGGATATATGTCAGTCCCAATCTCCCAATTCATTCTACCCTCCTTCTGCCTCTCTATTTCTGCTTTGCAAATAAGTTCATCAGTATCATTTATTTTGCATTCCACATATAAGTGATTTAATACAATATGTGTTTTTGTCTTTCTAACTTACTTCACTCTGTATGACAGTCTCTAATTCTATCCATGTGTCTGCAAATGGCACTATTTAATTCCTTTTTATGGCTGAGTAATATTCCATTATATATATGCACCACTTCTTCTTTATCCATTCCTCTGTTGATGGACATTTAGGTTGCTTCCATGTCCCGGCTATTGTAAACAGTGCTGAAATGAACACTGAGGTGCATGTATCTTTTTGAATTATGGTTTTCTCTGGGTAGATGCCCAAGAGTGAGATTGCTGGGTCCTATGGCAGTTCTATTTTAGTTTTTTTGAGGAAACTCTATATTGTTCTCCATAGTGGCCGCACCAATTTTTTCCTTATATTTTATGTGTTTTGTTCTTTATCCATTTATTTCTTTTTTTAGTAAGCAGATATTTTTATTATACAACTTAATTGCCTTATTGTCAATTTTACTACACTTTTAATTAGCTTTTTAAAAAATGTTGTGGACAATGGTGTGGTCACTCACCTAGAGCCAGGCATCCTGGAGTGTGAAGTCATGTGGGCTTTAGAAACATTACTATAAACAAAGCTAGTGGAGGTGATGGAATTCCAGCTGAGCTATTTAAAATCCTCAAAGATGATGCTGTTAAAGTGTTGCAGTCAATATGTCAGCAAATTTGGAAAACTCAGCAGTGGCCACAGGTCTTGGAAAGGTCAGTTTTCATTCCAATCCCAAAGAAGGTCAATGCCAAGGGATGTTCTGTACAGCTGTGCTCATTTCGCTTGCTGGTGGGTTTGTGCTTGGGGTCATTCGGGCTGGCCTTCAGCGGTGTGTGGGATGAGGGCTTCCGGATGGATAGGCTGGGTTTTGAAGAGGTGGAGGGACCGGAGATTGGGTTGCTAATGTCCACTGGATCATGGAGAGGGTGGGATGATTTGGGAGAATGGCATTGAAACATGTATAATATTGTATATGAAACAAATTGCCAGTCCAAGTTCGATGCATGATACTAGTTGCTTGGGGCTGGTGCACTGGGATGACCCAGAGGGATGAAACGGGGAGGGAGGAGGGAGGGAGGTTCGGGATGGGGAATACATGTACACCCGTGGCAGATTCATGTTGATGTATGGCAAAACCAATACAATATTGTAAAGTAATTAGCCTCCAATTGAAAATAAATAAATTTATATTAAAAGAAAAAAAAAAGAATTCCAGGAAAACATCTACTTCTTCTTCACTGATTATACTAAAGCCTTGACTATGTGGATCACAATAAACTGTAGAAAATTCTTAAAGGGATGGGAATGCCAGATCACCTTGCCTGCTTTCTGAGAGGCCTGTATGCTGGTCAAGAAGCAATAGTTAGAACTGTAGATGGAACAAATGACTGGTTCAGGATTGGGAAATGAGTGGGGCAAGGCTAATTATTGTCACCCTGCTTATTTAACTTCTATACAGAAGTTGGCTTCTATACAGAGTGCATCATGCAAGATGCTGAGCTCGATGAATCACAGGCTAGAATCAAGATTACGAAATATCAATAGCCTCAGATAAGCAGACGATACCATTCTGGTGGCGGAAGGTGAGGAGGAACTGGGGAGCTTCTTGATGAGGGTGAAAGAGGAGAGTGAAGAGGCTGGTTTGAAACTCGGAATTCAAACAGCTGAGATCGTGGCGTTTGGTCCCATCACTTCATGGCAAATAGAAGGAGAAGGTGGGGAAGCGGTGACCGATTTTCTTTTCTTGGGCTCCAGGGTCACTGCAGATGGTGACTGCAGCCATGTGGGTGGAAGGTGCTTGCTTCTTGGAGGGAAGGCTGTGGCAAGCCTAGACAGCATGTTAAAAAGCAGACGTCGCTTTGCTGACAAAGGTTTGTATAGTTAAAGCTATGGCTTTTCCAGTAGTCAAGTATAGATTTGAGAGTTGGAACATAAAGAAGGCTGAGAGCCAAAGAACTGATGCTTTTGAATTGTGGTGCTGGAGAAGATTCTTGAGAGTTCCTCGGACTGTAAGGAGATCAAACCAATCCATCCCAAAGGAAATCAACCCTGAATATTCATTGGATGGACTGATGCTAAAGCTGAAGCTCCAATACTTTGGTTACCTGTTCCAAAGAGTCAACTCTTTGGTAAAAATTCTGGGGCTGGGAAAGATTGAAGGCAAAAGGAGAATGGGGTGGCAGAGGATGAGATGGTTAGATGGCATCACTGACTCAATGCACATGAATCTGAGCAAACTCTGGGAGATAGGCAGGACAGGGAAGCATGGTGTGCTGCAGTCCATGGAAACAGCAAAGATTCAGACAGGACTTAGTGACTGAACAACAAGAACAATGACAACAACAATCCAATAACTTCATTCCTGGATATTTATTTGAATAAAATTTAGACAACTAATTAAAAAGATATTTTTACTATGTTCATTGAAGCCCAATTTACAATAGCTAAGATATGGAAGCAACCTAAGTGTCCATCAACTGATGACTGAATAAAGAAGATGTGTTATATATACACAATGGAATATAACTCAGGCATAAAAAGAGTGAAACCTTTCTATGCGCAACAACACAAATGGACCTAGAGGACATTATGATAAGTGACGTAAGTCAGACAGAGAAAGATGAGGACTGTGTATCGCTTATATGTTAAATATCAAAAACAAAACAAATGAACAAACACAATAAAGCAAAATAGAGTCATAGATAAAAAGAACAAATTGGTGGTTGCTTGAGGGAGAAGAGTGGTGGAATAAGTAAATTAAGTAAGAGAGATTAAGAGGTACAAAACTTCCAGTTACAAAAAATTGAGTCACAAGGATAAAAGGCACAGTACAGGAAATATAGTCAATTATACTGTAATATCTTTGTGTGGTGACAGATGGTAACTGGACATATCATGATGGATCATTTGTAACATATAGAAATATTGAATTACTGTGTTGTGTACCTGGAACTAACACAATATTGTGAGTCAATTATACTTCAATTAAAAAATATGTGTATACTGAAACAGGGCATTAAAATGCTAATGATGGCCATCTCTGGGGGGGGGTGAGTTATGGATGATTGTTGATGTTTACTTTATGTTGATTTCTTTTATAATTTTCTAGTTGTCCACAATGAACATGTATGGCTTGTAAAATCAGAAAGAAAGCCAATAAATGTCACTATGAAAACATTTTTAAAATAAAATTTTTTAAAAAGAAAGAAAAATAAATAAAAAAATAAAAAATGTTGTGGAGTATTTTAAAAATAGTTTATTGGTGTATAGTTGATTTACAATGTTAGTTTCAGGTGTATAGCAAAGTGAATCAGTTATACATATATACACATTTTTTTAGATTCTTTTCCCATATAGGCCATTTAGAGTATTAAATAGAGTTCCCTGTGCTATATAGGAGGTCCTTATTAGTTATCTATTTTAGGTACGGTACTGTGTACATGGCATCTGGTCCCATCAGTTCATGGGAAATAGATGGGAAAACAGTGGAAACAGTGTCAGACTTTATCTTTTTGGGCTCCAAAATCACTGTAGATGGTGACTGCAGCCATGACATTAAAAGACACTTACTCCTTGGAAGAAAAGTTATGACCAACCTAGATAGCATACTGAAAAGCAGAGACATTACTTTGCCAACAGAGGTCCGTCTAGTCAAGGCTATGGTTTTTCCAGTGGTCATGTATGGATGTGAGAGTTGGACCATAAAGAAAGCTGAGCGCCGAAGAATTGACGCTTTTGAACTGTGGTGTTGGACAAGACTCTTGAGAGTCCCTTGGACTGCAAGGAGATCCAACCAGTCCATTCTGAAGGAGATCAGCCCTGGGATTTCTTTGGAAGGAATGATGCTAAAGCTGAAACTCCAGTACTTTGGCCACCTCATGCGAAGAACTGACTCATTGGAAAAGACTCTGATGGTGGGAGGGATTGGGGGCAGGAGGAGAAGGGGACGACAGAGGATGGGATGGCTGAATGGCATCACTGACTCGATGAACGTGAGTCTGGGTGAACTCTGGGAGTTGGTGATGGACAGGGAGGCCTGGCGTGCTGCGATTCATGGGGTCGCAAAGAGTCGGACACGACTGAGCGACTGAACTGAACTGTGTACATGTCAATCCAATCTCCCAATTTATCCCTTCCCTCTTATCCTTCTGTTATTTTCTTAATGGTTGCCTTAGGTATCATAATTAATATTTTAGCTAAAGCATTCTAAGATGGAGTAATACCAACATAATTTCGATGGCAAACAAAAGCTTTTAACTCCTAGCATTTTCTCTTTTCTTAAGGGTACTATTGTCTTATAAATTATATCTGTACATATTAGAAACTCATCAATGCAGTTTCATGATCACTTTTTCCTATAGGAAATCATATGAGAAAACGAATCATATGAGAATCACTGAATCATATGAGAAAACAAAAATCTCCATATCCTCTGTCTTTAAATTACTTATCCAGTTACATTTCTTGGTGCTTCTTATCTCTTCATGCAAATTCGGGTTATTTTCTAGGATCCTTTCTTTCATCTTGAAAGATTCCCTTTCATATTTCTTGTGGGACAGGTCTACTAATGAATCTCTAAGTATTTGTTTATCTCTGAAAGTCCTACTTCTTCTTCAGTTTTGAAGGATAGTTTTTCTAGATATAGATTCCTTAATTCACAATCTTTTTCTTTCAATACATCATTACACTACCTCTGAGTCTTCCTGGATCTTGCTGAGAAGGAAGTATCTCTTATAGGTGATGAGTTGCCTTTTTCTTGTTGCTTTCAAGATCTTCTCTTGGTCTTGGGCTTTGAAAGTTTGATTATACCATGTCCAGCTGTGTCTTTCTCAGAGTGTATCCTACTTGGATGCTACTGAATTTCTTGAGTGTATATATTAATATTTTCAACTATTTTAGTAAATTTAGTGATAATTTCTTCATACACTCTTTCTGCCCATTCCTCTATCTCCTTTATTTCTGAGGCTACCATTATGTGTATGTTGATATGCTTGATTCTTGTCCCATAGATCTGACTCTGTTCTGTTTTCTTCACTTGTTTTACCTTTTCTGTTCCTCAATTTGTATAATGTTAGTAGACCTACCCTAAATCTGCTATTGACCTCCAATGGGAAGTTTTTCATTTCAATTGTTGTACTTTCAATTGCAGAATTTCTATTTTCTTCTTATTCTTTTTTAAAAAATATATTCTTGTTGATATTCTATATTTGGTGAGATACATTTCTCAAATTTAACTTTTATTATGTAGGCATACTTTCCTATACTTATTTGAATATATTTATAACAGTTGATTTAAAGTCTTTATTTGGTAAGTTCAATGTCTAGGCTTCATCAAGGATGGTTTATATGACTGTTTTTTTTGTTTTTTGTTTTTTTTTTTTCCTGTTTTCATGAGTCATTCTTAGTTGGTTCTTTTCATCTTTCATATAGTTCTATTGTTTTGACTGTCATTTTTTAAAGTTAGATATTTAAAATAATACATTGTGGAACTTTTCTGGCGGTCCAGTGGTACACCTGCCAATGCAAAGTACATGGATTTGATCCCTGGTCAACGAAGACTACACACCCTTCAGGGCAACTGAAGCCACGTGCAGAAACTGCCAGAGCCCACCAAGCTGCAACTACTGAGCCCATGTGACATAGATACTGAAGCCTGAACACCCTAGAGCATGTGTTATGCAACAAAACGAATCCATTGCAATGAGAAGCTCATGAGCTGCAGCTAGAGAGTATCCCGCACTTGCCACAGCTAGTGAAAGCCTGTGAGAAGCAATGAAGACTCAGCATAGCCAAAAATAAAAATAGATAATAATAAATTTAAAAAACATTGTGGAAACTCCATCAAAAAATGGGCCAAAGAACTAAACAGACATCTCTCCAAAGAAGACATACAGATGGCTAACAAACACATGAAAAGATGCTCAACATCACTCATTATCAGAAAAATGCAAATCAAAACCACAATGAGGTGCCATCTCATGCCAGTCAGAATGGCTGCCATCAAAAGGTCTACAAACAATAAATGCTGGAGAGGGTGTGGAGAAAAGGGGATACTCTTGCATTGTTGGTGGGAATGCAAACTAGTACAGCCACTATGGAGAAGAGTGTGGAGATTCCTTAAAAAACTGGAAATAGAACTGCCATATGACCCAGCAATCCCACTGCTGGACATATACACTGAGGAAACCAGAGTTCAAAGAGACACGTGTACCCCAATGTTCATTGCAGCACTGTTTACAATAGCTAGGAATGGAAGCAACCTAGATGCCCATCGGCAGATGAATGGATAAGAACGTTGTGGTTTATATACATAATATGTGTTATACATAATACACAGCTATTAAAAAGAACACATTTGAGTCAGTTTTAATGAGGTGGATGAAACTGGAGCCTATTACACAGAGTGAAGTAAGTGAGAAAGAAAAACACCAATATAGTGTATTAATGCATATATATGGAATTTAGAAAGATGATAATGACAACCCAATGTGCAAGACAGCAAAAAAGACACAGATATAAAGAACAGACTTTTGGACTCTGTGGGAGAAGGCGAGAGTGGGATGATTTGAGAGAATAGCACTGAAACATGTTTATTACCATATGTGAAATAGATGACCAGTCCAAGTTCTATGCATGAAACAGGGCACTCAAAGCTGGTGCACTGGGATGATCCAGAGGGATGGGATGGGGAGGGAGGTGGGAGGGAGATTTGGGATGGTGGGACACGTGTACACTTGTGGCTGATTCATATCAATGTATGGCAAAACCCACCACAATATTGTAAAGTAATTAGCCTTTAATTAAAATAAATAAATAAGTAAGTAAGTAAGTAACCTTATAAACATCTCCTTATGATAAAGGGACACTGTGTGTATTGAGCACCAGTGAGGACTCTCAATAAGAGATGAGACAATTACACACCTACTTTACTCACTTGGAAGTCATAATGCAGATCTTAACTTTGGCAAAGGATGAAATGATCCATGTGTTTTAGTCAAAAATATCCTTTATTAATTTCTTATAGTAATAGGGATTTGGGAATTCTTGCCCATAGCAGAGTGTGAAGGTAGGAATCCATAGTAATAAGATGAGAAACATTCATCAAAATGGTGGAGAAAGAAGTTGTGGAGGTCACCTCTCCCCATGAACATACCAAATACATCTACGTGTGGGACAATTCTCACTGAAAACTAATTGGAAACTGGCAGAAACACTCCTGTATAAGCCAGGCTATAAGAATGATACACACATCATCAGGTAGGAAAGGAAGAGAAGTGATTGGGTCCGGACATATGCCTCTGGGAAGAGACTCAGAGGAAAAGGATGATTACATGGGCAGACACCTGCCCTGGGGAGTGAGTGATTTGAGCCAGAGACTGGGCGCCTCAGTCCTGGAGTTCTACATGGAGGAGAAAATCCTCTTTTACTGGTTCGAGGACTGCTGCAACAGATAGAAGGGCTGTGGAAGCCTGGACTCTGCTGGTGAAGAGTGCACGTGTACTGACTTGCCCCCAGGCAGGGTGCAAAGTGTTCTGCCTTAGCTGCTGCCAGCTGTCGGGTGATTACCTAGCCACAAGCCCCAGCCTTGCAAATGCTCTGCTCACTCCACATCACAGTTTGGCGCTGGATCTGGGGCAGACATGACTGAGCACAAGACTGCATCATGGAATGCAGAGGCTATGGAGTCCCTGGGTGGAGCCTGAGTTGCACCTTAGGGGCTGCTGTTAGCACTTACTCAAAGAGTGCCTCAGAAGCAGCCCAGATCTTGGATAGCAGCCGCTTTACCACAACTTGCCCCTGATACGTGCTAAGATTCCATTCAGGCACTGCCTGCTCTGACCAGTGGTTCCACCACAAGGTGGGGGCATGAGTTGGGGCAGAGGCTGGGAGTGGTAGTTGGCTATGAAGGAATAAATAAGGGTGGGAACATGCACTCAAGGCTGCCTCTGAGTAGAGTCATGGGAACCTGCACAGGCAATGCATTGGACCTTCCTCGGGCAGAGGCCCTGCTTGCTTGAGCACTAACTTCCCTTGGGACAGGGGTTCCAGTGCAGGAAGAGGGAAAAGTAAATACACACTTAAAGGGAACAGAGTCAACTTGGACTCTGTTCCCAACGGAATTCCCACCAAAAAAGTGTTAGAACTAATAAATGAATTCAGCAAAGTTGCAGAATACAACTATGCTCCAATTAAAAAAATAAATAAAAATAATAGAGTGAATCAATGACCAATGTTTTATTCTTTCAAAAAAAAAAAAAAAGTGCTACATTTATTTAGATTGGCCAAGGGAAAAACCGAGGAGATTTTATTTTAAAATATCAGGAATGAAAGAGGTGACATAACAATTGTTAAAAACAAGACAATAGGTCCAAAATGGAGTCGTTTACGCTAAGCTTCTGGTCATCAAACAGAGACTTAATCTCATTACAGTTCCAACTCTCCCAAAAGTGTAATCTTAAACAAGTCAGTCATAAATCAACTAATCAGCACTAGTTAAACAGTCTTCATAGACCTAGGCCATCCTCTATAGGAAAGTGACCTTGCCACAACCTTTCTGCTTTTTGCTAGCATAACCTCTTAATTCTTGTTCCCTTTTGCCTATAAAAGTCTTTCACTTTGTAAAGCTCCTTGGAACTCCTTTCTGTCTACTAGACTGGATGCTGCCTGGTTCATGAATCATTGAATAAAGCTAATAAGATCTTTAAAATTTACTCAGCTGAATTTTGTTTTGTAACACTACCAATGCTACAACATTAAAAGGATTATAAGGGAGTACTATGAAAAACTATATGCCAACAAGTTAGATAACTATATGAAATGTAAAAATTACTGGAAAGATACAAAGCAATAAAACTGACTCAAAAATCAATAGAAAACCTGAACAGACTTTTCACAAGAGATTGACTTATTAATCAAAATACTTCTCACATGGAAAAACCCAGTATCAGATGTTTTCACAGATGTACTCTATATTTAAGGAAAGCTTAACATCTTTTAAAAACACTTCCAATATATGCACTTAACATAGGAGCACTGCAATATGGAAGGCAAATGCTACCAAGTATGAAAGGGGAAATTAACAGTAACACAATAATAGTGGGAGACTTTAATACTGCATTCACACCTATGGATAGGTCAACTAAACAGAAAATTAGCAAGGAAACTCAAACTTTAAATGATACAATGGATCAGTAAGACCTAACTGATGTCTATAGGACATTTCACCGCAAAACAATGAATTTCACCTTCTTCTCAAGTGCACACGGAACCTTCTCCAGGATAGATAACATCCTGGGCCATAAATCTAGCCTTGGTAAATTGAAAAAGAATTGAAATCATTTCAAGCATCTTATCTGATCACAATGCAGTAAGATTAGATGTCAAATACAGGAAAAACACACACACAGAACACATTCATACATGCTCATTTTACAAACAGAAACATACTCATACATTCAGTCACACATATGGGCATCCCCATCTCAACATGATCACACACTCAAATGTTAACACATTCAACCATGCACACATATTAATGAAGTCATACACATGTATACTCTTACATATGATGGTTTGTACAAATCACATGTCCAGTCTTATGCCCATATTCATATACACATGCGCAAACATCTCTGCGTTCTCTCACACACACGTACCTGCTGTCACCCCTGAATATGCTTACAAATTCACTAAAAGAAATTTGTGCTCATAAGCATATATTCACACATTCACTGACACAAGCATCCTCAATTCTCACACACATGTAAACACACATATTTTGAGACCACCAATGCACACATTCACTCATTCACACAATTCACATAAAAGACACACTCATATCTCACATGAACACATTTCCTCATTTACACATATTAGCGCACACTTGAAGGTGAAAGAGGAGAGTGAAAAAGCCGACTTAAAACTCAAGATTTAGAAAACAAAGATCATGGCATCCGGTCTCATCACTCCATGGCAAATAGGTGGGGAAACAATGGAAACAATGACAGACTTTATTTTCTTGGGCTTCAAAATCACTGCAGATGGTTACTGCAGCTGAAATTAAAAGATGCTGGCTTGACAAACATAGACAGTGTTTTTAAAAGGCAGAGACATCACTTTGCTGAGAAAGGTCTGGTCAAAACTATGATTTTTCCAGTAGCCATGTATGGATGTGAGAGTTGGACCACAAAGAAGGCTGAGCACCAAAGAATCGATAGGCACAAATTGTCATGCTGGAGAAGACTCTTGAGAGCCCGTTGGACAGCAAGGAGATCAAACTTGTCAATTCTAAAGGGAATCAGTCCTGAACATTTATTGGAAGGACTGATGCTGAAGCTGAGGTTCCAGTCCTTTGGCCAACTGGTGGAAAGATTGGACTCATTGGGAAAAGACCCTGATGCTGGGAAAGATTGAGGGCAGGAGGAGAAAGGGGCAACAGAGGATGAGATGGTTGGATGGCACCACTGACTCAAAGGACAAGAGTTTGAGCAAACTCCAGGAAATAGTGAAGGACAGGGAAGCCTGGCATGCTGCAGTCCATGGGGTTGCAAAGAGTCAGCATGACTGAGTGACTGAACAACAACCAAGGGCACTCAAAAACAGGGACATACTCACATTCATTGACTTAACGTGCATTCTCACAGACTCACACTCACAGAAACCCAGTCATATAGATGATGTGCTTACACGCAGCCTGCTCACAGGCACGTTGACACACTCAAACAGAAATCTGATTACATAGCCTCTCTGACACAAGCATACTCACACTCACCATCAACTCAAACATTCACTCACACACACAAAGATTAACTCACACAAATTTAGCATAGAGCACACTTCCCTGGTGGCTCAGACGGTTAAGCGTCTGTCTACAATGTGAGAGACCCGGGTTCGATCCCTGGGTAGGGAAGATCCCCTGGAGAAGGAAATGGCAATCCACTCCAGTACTATTGCGTGGAAAATCCCATGGACAGAGGAGCCTGGTAGGCTACGGTCCATGCAGTCGCAAAGAGTCGGACACAACTAAGCGACTTCACTTTCACACGCTCACATTAACAGGCTTATGAAAACAAACATAGCATATTCCCTCACTGACACAAGCATGTAAACACATATACAGAGACTCACAAATTCCATAGGCTTGAACACACCCATTTAATTCAACACTCAAATATTGTTACATAACATACTGTAAGACATGAAAAAGTTCACAAATTCACTCTCACAAATGTTTTTGTTGTTCAGTCACTCAGTCATGTCCGACTCTTTGAGGCCCCATGGACCACAGCACGCCAGGCTTCCCTGTCCTTTTCCACCTCCCAGAATTTGCTCAAACTCATGTCCATTGAGTCGGTGATGCCATCCAACCATCTTGTCTTCTGTCATCCCCTTCTCCTGCCTTCAATCTTTCCCAGCATCAGGGTCTTTTCTATGAGTCAGCTCATCTTCTGTTTCAGCATCAGTCCTTCTAATGAATATTCAAGACTGATTTCTTTTAGGACTGACTGGTTTGATCTCCTTGCAGTCCAAAGGACTCTCGAGAGTCTTCTCCAACAGCACAGTTCAAAAAGCATCAGTTCTTCAGTGCTCAGCCTTCTTTATGGTCCAACTCTCACATCCATATATGACTACTGGAAATACCATAGCTTTGACTTGATGGACCTTTGTCGCTAAAGTAATGTCTCTGCTTTTTAATACACTGTCTACGTTGGTCATAGCTTTTCTTCCAAGGAGCAAGGGTCTTTTTTAATTTCATGGCTGCAGCCACCATGTGCAGTGATTTTGGAGCCCAAGAAAATAAAGCCTGTCACGGTTTCCATTGTTTCCCCATCTATTTGCCATGAAGCGTTGGGACCAGGTGTCATGATTTTAGTTTTTTGAATGTTGAGTTTTAAGCCAGCTTTTTCACTCTCCTCTTGCACCTTCATCAAGATGAAGAGCCTCTTCACTTTCTGCCATACAGGTGGTGTCACCTACATATCTGAGGTTATTGATGTTTCTCCTGGCACTCTTGATTCCAGCTTGTGCTTCATCCAGCCCAGCACTTCTCATGATGTACTCTGCATATAAGTTAAATAAGCAGGGTGACAATTTCCAGCCTTGACATACTCCTTTCCCAATTTTCAACCAGTCCTTTGTTCATGTCCGGTTCTAACTATTGCTTCTTGACCTGCATACAGGTTTCACAGGAGGTAGGTAGTGTGTACAAAAACACATGTTCACGTGTATGTGCATGCTCCCACCTTCAGTCACTTACATTAAAATGTTTACTGTTTACTCACTCAAATGAACATGCTGACAAATTATTCACATGCAGACACACTCATGTACATTCACATCCACATGGTCACACATTCACTCATTAATACAGATGTGCTCACACCATCATTGCCTCACGTGAACATGCTCATGCTGCTGCTGCTGCTGCTAACTCACTTCAGTCGTGTCCGACTCTGTGAGACCCCATAGACAGTAGCCCACCAGGCTCCCCGGTCCCTGGGATTCTCCAGGCAAGAACACTGGAGTGGGTTGCCATTTCCTTCTCCAGTGCATGAAAGTGAAAAGTGAAAGGGAAGTCACTCAGTCGTGTCCGACTCTTAGCGACCCCATGGACTGTAGCCCACCAGACTTCTCCATCCATGGGATTTTTGAAGCAAGAGTACTGGAGTGAGGTGCCATTGCCTTCTCCGGAACATGCTCATAGATGTATTCAAATACGTAGGCATAACTAGTCACACTATAATAAATTCACTGTGTGCAAACTTGCACAAGAATTCACTCAATCACATGAATATTCCTACAAGTTCAGTCACACAGGTTCATGAATACATAAACTCAGGTGCTCCCAGACATTCACTTTCACATGCACACTAGCACTCTCACAGTCAGGAACATGCTCACATGGATGCTCTCCTACAAACATCCATGCTCACATGGATGCTCTCCTACAAACATCCATGCTCACATGGATGCTCTCCGGAACATGCTCATAGATGTATTCAAATACGTAGACATAACTAGGCACACCATAATAAATTCACTCTGTGCAAACTTGCACAAGAATTCACTCAATCACATGAATATTCCTACAAGTTCAGTCACACACGTTCATGAATACATAAACTCAGGTGCTCCCAGATATTCACTTTCACATGCACATTAGCACTCTCATAATCAGGAACATGCTCACATGGATGCTCTCCACAAAGAAGAAATATTCCCTCATAAAGAAAATACACCCATATGTATTTACATTCAGATGATCACATTTCACTCATTCAAGAATACTCCACATGTTACCTAGTTTGCAGCATGAAACATGATACACATTCACTGACTCACAGGAAAGTGCTAATAACATCCATACACATGGCTTCAAATTCAGGTATACACTTGGACACACACAAACATGCATTTCAACACTCAAACATTACTTTAACCTACTCTGACATGTACAAGTTCATAGTTCACTCTCTTGAATAGTATTACTCACACGTGCAGACACTGACACATTCACTCACATAAACATACTCAGATCTCACTCACATGAAAATTATCACACATTTCACTCACTGCATACATGATCAAAAATTCACTCACACTCATGAGGTTAGTGTACCCACAATGACACACTCATTTACACATGCAGGCCAACACTGACATAAAGAAGAACATGCCCAGGTATTCATCTGCACACAAACAGTAAAGCTCACTAGGAAGCTCACAAATTCAGTCACATAAATACACTTACATTCACTGACACACATATATGTGCCTTTACACAAATACAACCATATATTAATAAGATTACACAAAAACACATAAACACGCTAACATGTGTGTTCATGCTCACAAATACCTTTGTACAATCGAGCACACACATGTTCACTAAAGCAAAAATTTACTCACAATGGACTGCTCTTACCTATGAACAGGCTCAAATACACACTGACACTGTCACATTTATGCTCACGTGCAAAAATGCTCAAACAAAAATATCCAAATAACAAATACACTAAAAAAATACTCAAAACATTTACTTACCAAAAACGCTCACTCATTAGCTCCCACCAATGTGATGAAAATCTCACTCACATGCCAGCACACATTCAGATTGTTGATTTGAAACCTCATGAGTTCCCTGGATGAAATTTGAAACTCACTCCCATGTATGAAGGGCAAGGAGATACCAGAGCAAGAGGCAGAGCACTCCAAGTGGGTGGGTGGCAATTTTTTTTTTTTTAGCTCTAGAAGGGAAATTTCTTTATATATATACACACACACACACACTCACATATATATATTTATGTATATATATGTATATATATATATTTTTTTTTAATTGGAGGCTTCTAATTGGAGACTTTACAATATTGTGGTGGTTTTTGCCATACATTCAATTGAATCAGCCATGGATGTACATGTGTTATTAGCAAGAGAACTTACATACAAGGCTTGTGTTGAGTGACCACACGACAAGTAGTTCTCCATACCTGCCTGTCAGAATCTTAAGTTTATATGGCGAATTTAATGGGGCTCAGCCAAATGTCTTGTCCATATTATCTCAACAGCAATATTCCTCTTTCAAGGCTGTGTCTTTAAAACAGGACCTAGTATGGGAACTGTGGGCAGAACATACAGTCCAAGGATGAGGAGGGCGTGAGGAAACTCTGATTGCCAAGATTCAGCTCTTGGGTCAACCAGTAGTCATGTCTTCTTTTTAAAAAATTTTTAAGTATTTCTATTTGGCTATGCCAGGTCTTTGTTTTGACACACGGGATCTTCAATCTTCATCGCGGCATGCAGGATCTTTTTAGTTACAGCATGAGGGACCTTTAGCTGTGGCATGTAATCCCTTAGTTGCGGCATGTGGGATCTAGTTCCTTGACTAGAGATTGAGCCTGGGCCCCCTGCATTGGGAATGTGGCATCTTAGCCGCTGGACCACCAGAGAAGTCCCTGTCATATCTTCTTGATCTTCTCCAACATTCCATCCCTCATGACTGATTCTTACACTCTTATACATCCCCCTCTTCTGCCATGTGCCCTGAGCCATTAACAAGGGCTTTTATTAGCATGGAAATAGTTCATTTGGTGGCTGTCTAGCTGCATTGGAGGCAGATACCCCAATAATAATATAAGCATATACAAGAGAAAAGACAGATTATGATTCCTGATGAATAATCTTTTTTGTTCTCCCCACCAAGAGCTCCATGATCTGAACCACTGAAAATAAGTCCCCTAAGCAGGGAGTTGGATCACTCAAGGTGTTCACTTGTGTGACTGAATAAGGATGATACATTAGTAGACTCATCAGGTATGAACGTATAACATTCTGTTACCCAACGGTTGTGTTGATTCCTTCGGCAGGCCCTTGAGCAGACCTACTGAAGGAAGGTATTTCCATCAGAGTTCATTGTGTGACCAGACACTGGAGCAGTAGTAGTCTAAAGATGAAAAGACAGATATTTAGTAGGGACTTGTATGGAAAGTCTTCCCCTCACATAAAAATTACACTTCTGGCCTAATCCTTAGATGTTAATGGTTAATGTGGCTGTTGCATTAGGAGCTTGACCTGGTTGTTTATACCATATATATTGGCTGGGGAAGGCAGCACTGTCAGGCATATGGAGATGAACTGTGGGTGGGATATGCTAGGCCAGGACTCCCACCTTCTCCCCTCTTTCAGTGGTGTGTATTCGATTCCAAGCATAGTGCATTTCCTCAGGTCTGGCTCCCAGTGGAGATGTGAGCAGTTCCTCCTCACCCAGGGTTGCAGAGTAACTCATCCATCCTGGTACAATGTCTTATTGCAAATTCCAGTAGATAATGCCTTTCCCAGGTGTGATGTGGCTTGGTGTTCCCAGCATCATAGTATGTTGATCCTGTTGGAAATGCTCTCAAAATGGTGTCACGGGAATAGAACAGACAATCAAAAATGGCTCAGCAAGGTATTCTTTACTTCTGCAGAAGGGCGCTTTGCAGACAAAAGGTCTGGGAGCAAGCACACTGAGTGGGAGGTCTGACCAGGTTTTATCCCTAAGACCCAGGTTCCCGCCCCTGGCTCCTCATAGGCTGAGGACCAGAGTCACAATCTTCCCAGGATGTCACCTAAGATTTTTATTGGTCAATGGGGTCATGAGTAATACTTGCAAGCTCTTGAGTGGAGGACTGTTTTACCCACCCCTTTAGTTCTCTGAACATATGCGGGGTAAAAACCGGTGAAATTACCCTACCAAACTGTTTTTATGAGAAAGGGGAGAGAACAAAGGACTGGCAACAAGCTGCCATTTTTAGAAACATTATTCGCAAGCTGTGTGTATAGATATATATATCTAAATAATGTGTGCTTAAAATGAATATGGATCATTTCTCTATTTCTCATATCTTCCCTTTTGGTAGAAAAGACTGTATTTTCCTACAGTCCACAGTGAAAAGAGTGCAATCTAAGTCATATTCCATGACTTCTGTACCTTCATGATACTGGGTGTCTTGGTAGAGGGCCTCAGTCTGGATTATGGGGCAGTCAGCATCATTCAAATGTATTAAAGCTTGAGATAGTACTTTAGTCTACCTGGCTAAAGTGGTTTTACCTGTTAGTAATTTAATCTGCTGCTTCAATATTCTCCTTTTCTTTTCCATCACCCATGCTCCTTAGGGGAGACAGAACCTCCATTTACTATCATGTTCTTTTGTGCAAGCTTGTCTATCACGATATTTGAAATGTCATCCTTGGTCACTGTCCATTTGACTAGTGTATCTATACATAGTACTCTACTCTGGTAATTCCCTAATGATGACCTCCTTTTTGTGTGTGGTGACTGGAGAAAGTCTAAATTAGGCCAGACGCAGTGTCCACCCAAACAAAGACATTTAGAACCCTCACTCGGAGGAAGGGGGCCGATATAATCATTTTACTCTCATTGACTCACCAGTGGGGAGCTCCAGTGAATGGACTCACGCTCCTTTGGCAGTTGCCTTGGGCCTTGTTTAGAACACACAGCAACTGCATTAACCAAGTCATTTTGTTTCAAGGGCATTCTAGCAATCTTGGCCATATGCCATCCCCTTCAAACACTATGGTGGCCACTCTTTGTATGCTGTATCTACTGAAGGGCAGATTGCTAAGGCTTGTACCCGGGCTAGGGTGTCAGCTTCATGCTGCCAGAGGGTATCAGTGCCTCATGATCTGGTATATGGAAATCAGTGACAACTGACTCAGGTTCTGGCAAGCAAACCCAAATGTCTTTCTATATATTCTACCCCCAAAGGGCTTATTTATAATTATCCACCCATATGCTTCCCACTGTCCAAGCCATAGGGTTAATCCCTTTAGAACAGCAGAATTGTCAGTGCAAAGTGTTAACAGTCAGGAACTATGAGTGATTACCAGTGAAATCTTCTGCGTTCATCCTCATGGCTGCCGCAGTTCATTCCTGTTTCTATCCAGGTGATGTCAGTGTTCCTAAGACCAAGACCAAATTCCCAGACACCTGGATTAAACCGATCTGTACCTGATGTCCTCATGGGCTGACAGAGGAATACGAGTGGGGGAATTTGGAGCACTGACACATTCTATAATGCCTAGTGGGGAAGGAAATGGCAACCCACTCCAGTATTCATGCCTGGGAAATCCCATGGATGGAGGAGCCTGGTGGGCTTCAGTCCATGGGGTTGCAAAGAGTCGGACATGACTGCGCGACTTCACTTCACTTCACTTCACTTCACTTCACTTCACCCCATAAGGCCTAGTAGCACCTGCATTTTTAGAGACAGTGGGCTGGCATACGGGATGCGCCTCTGCTGCAAATAGGCAACCATTTAGTCAAAGTGGGGGGTTAAGCTATGGCAGATGTGGGTCAATAGAAAATGTTCTCAATCTCCCCTTGATAGGAAGGCAAATTCTTACTATAAAATGCTGTTTCTTAAAACTGTCTGGTCATATCTAATTTGTGTGCATTCTCAGATATTCCAGTCAGAGCCTTGGTAATATAACCAATGTTTCCAATTGTGTCCTGTTACAAGGAGAACAGATTATTATTGTATTTATACAAATAAATATATGACCATAAAAATCAGAATACTCACGGAACACTCCAAAACCTGGAGGGATCAGATAGGGAGAAAAAAGTAAATGTTTCATCTTTACTCACAAATGTATATGTTAGCAAATTGCTCATAGCTTAAGAGAAAAGAGAAAAAGTTTTCTTAAATCTGGAAAACCAAAACACAAAAGAACTAACAATGTTTCAAACAGAAAATCAAAATTATAATCATCCTCATTATTTCACTCAGTCCCATGAAATTTATGGAAAAAGACAACAGTAAAAAAAGAAAACAAACAAACAAACAAACAAAAAAACTGCCCCTTGCAATTGATGAGGTAAAATTAAGTTTTAGATTTACGTAAGTACACTATAGATATTAAAGCCTGTTTTTCTTTCATATAGAAGCCTTAATGAAGTTCAATAATGTATCCAATCTAGATCATATAAGCAACACTACACTCTCAAGGCTGCATTTTTGACATGGCTCCTAGTATGGGAACTGTGGGCCACATCTACATTCCAAGGACAGGGGAGGTAGCGAGGAGCCTCTCATTGCCTGAGTCCAGCTCACCTGTCAACCAGTGGTCGCATCCTCTCAGTAAGCTCTAACACAGATACACTCACCTGGACCCTGACACATTGACTCCTTCACACAAATGCTCATAAATTCACTCAGTTCAGTTCAGTTTAGTTCAGTCGCTCAGTCATGTCTGACTCTTTGTGGCCCCATGATCTGCAGCATGCAATTCACGTCCATCACCAACTCCAAGAGTTCACCCAAACTCATGTGCATCAAGTCGGTGATGCCATCCAGCCATCTCATCCTCTGTTGTCCCCTTCTCCTCCTGCCCCCAATCCCTCCCAGCATCAGAGTCTTTGCCAATGCGTCAACTCTTTGCATGAGGTGGCCAAAGTATTGGAGTTTCAGCTTTAGCATCAGTCCTTCCAAAGAACACCCAGGACAGATCTCCTTTAGAATGGACTGGTTGGATCTCCTTGCAGTCCAAGGAACCTCAAGAGTCTTCGTCAACATCACAGTTCAAAAGCACCAATTCTTCAGCGCTCAGCTTTCTTTATGATCCAACTCTCACAGCCATACATGACTACTGGAAAAGCAATAGCCTTGACTAGATGGACCTTTGTTGGCAAAGTAACATCTCTGCTTTTTAATATGCTATCTAGGTGGGTCCATTATGTACACTCTGATCTTCCCATATACCCCTTCATTTACACATGCACATTAACCTCAAAATAAGGAATCTGCTAACATACACACTCACACACAAGCAAACTCACGTCTACCATGAAGCTAAACCATTCACTCATATGTAAATAAACTCACACTTCCATTCATGATTATGTTACACTCATACAATTCTTGCAAGTTAAGCTCACTTTAACTTGTGGGAACCTAGTACACATTCACTGCCTCACATGAACATACTGGTGTTCTCTCATGTGTTCACGAGTTTCAGTCATACCCCTTGAACATAAACATGTACTTTAATACTCAAATATTATCACACTAACAGACTCTTATGATGTATAGGATTATGAGGCATGGAGGGAGGAGTGCACTTCTCCAGAGGTGGAACCAGCACTGGAGCACCAGCACCTTTGGGCTGCATCCTTTCCTTGCTGGACAGCACTTCAGCTGCACACTTTACCCCACCCTCAAGACTCAGTGAACAGACAGGTCCAACAAGACTGTGGAGTAAAAGGATGTGCATTCATCTTCTCCCATGAGAACTCCAAAATTGCAAACAACTGTTGAACAACCATTGACAGGAGAATATTGAATCCCACGGAAAAATGATACCCCTTGTTGGAGGGGAAAGGAGAAGCCCCAACGAGACAGTAATGAGGCAAAATCGTGTTTAGAATCAAACCTCATACACAACAGAGAAGCTCAGAGGGCTCCAACAAAACCTTGTGTGCACCAGGATCCAGGGACCCCACAAGAGACTGAACCACACCTGCCTTTCAGTGTTTGAGTCTCCTCTATGGCTGCATACGTCAGCAGTTTCCTGCCATGGGAACAGGGGCTCTGGCTGCAGCAGACCTGGGAGGTGTGGTGTGTAAGCCCCACGATAGAGCCACCAAGTAGACAACTCACAAACTGGAGGGCAATCAAACAATTATACCAAAGAAGTTCTCACACTGTTGTGAAAGTTCTGGGGCCCACAACAGATTTCCCAACCTGGGAATCCAGCAAAGAGACTGAGAACCCCCAGGGAATTTGATTTTGAAGGCCAGTGGGCTTTGATTACAGAACTTACACAGGACTAGGGAAACAGACTCTTGGAGGGCACAACAAAACCTTGTGTGCACCAGGACCCAGGAGAAAGGAGCAGTGACCCCACAAGAGAATGAGCCAGACTTGCCTGTGAGTATCCAGGAGATTCCAGTGGAGGCATGGGTCGACAGTGGCTTACTGTGGAGTCAGGGGCACTGAATCTAACAGTCCTGGCATAAGTTCTTTTGAAGGACCTCCATTACCCCTATCATAGTTTAGCCTCAGGCCAGACGACAGGGAGGGAACACAGCCCCTCCAATCCACAGAAAATTGGATTAAAGATTTACTGAGCATGGCCCTGCCCATCAGAGCAAGACCCAGATGCCCCCACAGCCAGTCCTTCCCATCAGGAAGCTTCCACAAGCCTCGTGTGCTTATTCATGGAAGAACAGACAGAATGGAAACCACAGTTACAGAAAACTAACCAAAGTGATCACTTGGATCACAGCCTTGTCTAACTCAATGAAACGTTGAGCCATTCCATGTAGGGCCACCCAAGACAGATGGGTCATGGTGGAGAGTTCTGACAAAACGTGGTTCACTGGAGAGCGAATGGCAAACCACTTCAGTATTCTTGCCTTAAGAATCCCATTAAGAGTATGAAAAGGCAAAAATATATGACACTGAAAGATGAACTCCTCAGGTCAGTAGATGCCCAATATGCTACTGGAGAAGAGTGGAGAAATAACTCCAGGAAGAATGAAGAGGCTGAGGCAAAGCGTAAACAGTGCTCACCTGTGGATGTGACTAGTGATGGAAGTAAAGTCTGATGCTGTAGAGAACAATATTGTATAGGAACCTGGAATGCTAGGTCCATGAATCAAGGTAAATTGGAAGTGGTCAAACAGGAGACTGCAAGAGTGCACATCAACACTTTAGGAATCAGTGAACTAAAATGGACCAGAATGGGCAAATTTAATTCAGTTGGCCATTATATCTACTGCTGTGGACAAAAATCCCTTAGAAGAAATGGACTAGCCCTCACAGTCGACAAAAGAGTCTGAAATGCAGTACTTGGGTGCAATCTCAAAAAAGACAGAAAGATCTCTGTTCGTTTCCAAGGCAAACCGTTTAATATCACAGTAATCCAAGTCTATGCCCCAACCACTAATGTCAAAGACGCTGAATTGACTGGTTTGATGAAGACATGCAAGACCTTCTAGAACTAACACCAAAAGAAGATATCCTTTTCATCATAGGGGACTAGAAAGCAAAAGTAGGAAGTCAAGACATACCTGAAGGAACAAGCAAGTTTGGTCTTGGAGTACAAAATGAAGCAGGGCAAAGGCTAACAGAGTTTTGCCAAGAGACCACACTACTCATAGCAAACACCCTCTTCCAACAACACTAGATGACTACACATGGACATCACCAGATGGTCAACACTGAAATCATATTGATTATATTCTTGGCAACCGAAGATGGAGAAGTTCTATACAGTCAGCAAAACCAAGACCAGGAGCTGACTGTGACTCAGATCATGAACTCCTTATTGCCAAATTCAGACTTAAGTTGAAGAAAGAAGGGAAAACCACTATTCAGGTGTGACCTAAATAAACTCCCTTATGATTATACAGTGGAAGTGACCAATAGATTCAAGGGATTCAATCTTATAGAAAGAGTGCCTGAAGAACTGTGGATGGAGGTTCCTAACATTGTGCAAGAGACGGTGATCAAAAGCATCCCCAAGAAGAAGACATGCAAGCAGGCAAAATGGTTGTCTGAGGAGGCCTTACAAATAGCAGAGAAAAGAAGAGAAGTGAAAGGCAAAGGAGAAAAGGAAAGATATATCCATCTGAATCCAGAGTACCAAAGAATAGCACGGAGAGATAAGAAAGCCTTCCTCGGTGTTCAAGGCAAAGAAATAGAGGAAAACAATAGAATGGGAAAGACTAGCGATCTCCTCAAGAAAATTAGAGATACCAAGGGAATATTTCATGCAAAGATGGGCTCAATAAAGGAAAGAAATGGTATGGATCTAACAGAAACAGAAGATATTAAGAAGGGATGGCAAGAATACACAAAAGACCTAAAAAAATGATCTTCATGACCCAGATAACTACGATGATGTGATCACTCACATACAGCCAGACATCTTGGAATGTGAAGTCCAGTGGGTCTCAGGAAGCATCACTATTAATAAAGCTAGTGGAGGGGATGGCATTCCAGCTGAGCTATTTCAAATCCTAAAAGATAATGCTGTGAAAATGCTGCACTTAATATGCCAGCAAATTTGGAAAACTCAGCAGTGGCCACAGGACTGGAAAAGGTCAGTTTTCATTCCAGTCCCAAAGAAAGGCAATGCCAAAGAATGTTCAAACTACTGCACAAATGCACTCATCTCACAGACTAGCAAAGGAATGCTCAAAATTCTCCAAGCTAGGCTTCAACAGTATGTAAACTGAGAACTTCCAGAAGTTCAAGCTGGATTTAGAAAAGGCAGAGGAATCAGAGATCCAATTGTCCACATCCTTTATATCATCGAAAAAGCAAGAGAGCTCCAGAAAAACATCTCCTGCTTCGACGACTATGCTAAAGGCTTTGACTGTGTGGATCACAACAAACACTGCAACACACTTAGTGAGATGGGAATACCAGCCCACCTTACTTGCCTCCTAACAAATCTGTATGCAGGTCAAGAAGCACAAGTTAGAACCAGACATGGAACAACAGACTGGTTCCAAATTGGGAAAGGGGTATGTCAAGGCTGTATATAGTCACTTTACTTATTTAATTTATATGCAGATTACATCATGTGAAATGCCAGGCTGGATGAAGCACAAGCTGGAATCAAGATTCTCGGGAGAAATATCAGTAACTAGCCTCAGATATGCAGGTGACAGTACCCTTATGGCAGAAAGCAAAGAGGAACGAAAAAGCCTCTTGATGAAAGTGAAACAGGAGAGTGAAAAATCTGGCTTAAAACTCAACACTGAAAAATGAAGACCATGACATCTTGCCCCATCACTTCATGGCAAATTGATGGGGAAACAATGGAAACAGTGACAGACTTTATTTTCTTGGTCTCCAGAATCACTGCAGATGGTGACTGCAGCCATGATTAAAAGATGCTTGCTCCTTGGAAGAAAAGCTATGGCAAATCTAGACAGTGTATTAAAAAGAAGAGACATTACTTTAGCGACAAAGGTCCCTCTAGTCAAAACTATGGTTTTTCCAGCAGTGGGGAGGGAGGTGGGAGGGAGATTTGGGAAGAGGGGTGACACATATATGAATGGCTGATTCATGTTGATGTATGGCAAAATCCATCACGATATTGTAAATAATTATCCTCCAAGTAACTAATTTAAAAAATAAAAAAACCATTGAGTGTACTCCCACATATATGCTCACAAATAACCTTACTCAAATGTATTCACACATAAACAAGATCACACAAAAAACACATTTACCCCAACTACTCAGTATTATGCTAATATGCATTCACATGCCTACAAATTCATTTATACAGGTGAAGACACTTAAATATTCACTTTAAGCACACACATTTACACCTAAGAAAACACTCTCACCCATAAACATGCTCACACATATAATGTCACACAGAGATATGTTGACATACATACACATTCTTGCACACTAACTAAACACACACTGATTTGCCCTCAAATGCAAGTTCAAAAACACATACATTCACGTGCATGCACCAACACATTCATTGTTTCACATAAACATGCTGATGTGTGTGTGTGTGTCTGTGTGTGTGTGTGTCTGTGTTAGTCGCTCAGTCGTGTCCAACTCTTTGTGACCCCATGGACTGTAACTGTAGCTGCCAGGTTCTTCTGTCCGTGGGGATTCGCCAGGCCAGAATGCTGGAGTGGGTTGCTAGGCCCCCCTCCAGGGGATCTTCCTGACCCAGGTATCGAACCCAGATCTGCCACATTGCAGGTGGATTCTTTACCGTCTGAGCCACCAGGGAAGCCCAAGAATCCTGGAGTGGGTAGCCTATCCCTTCTCCAGGGCATCTTCCCAACCCAGGAATCGAACCAGGATCTTCTGCATTGCAGGCAGATTCTTTACCAGGTGAGCTACCAGGGAAGCCAAAACATGCTGATATAGTCACTCAATTTCAGGACCTTACTCACAAGTTTACTCACAAAGGGACTCAGATATAAACAGTCAGATGCTTCCAGATGTTCCCACTCACACTTTCACTTACACATTCTTAAAATCCAGAACATGCTTATATACATGTATACACAAACATGTTTCCATCCACCATAAAGCTCAGACATTAGCTCACAGAAGAAATTTGCTCACATGTACTCACATTCTCATTTTATCTCACATAAATATGCACATACTAGCTCACAGCTGAGAACCTGACACACATTCTCTCATTCACATGAACATAACTTTAATATTGTCAATAGATAATTATGCCACATGGAGTTTAAGGCAAGGAAGGCTTTGTTTAAGACTACTGTAAAAGGGAACAGAGACTGTTGCAACAGGGAAAATAAACTCAACTCCATCTACATGAGAGACAGATGAAAATTTATCGCCAACAGGGTGGTTGAAGGAGGTAGTGACTGGGAAATTACTAACAGGAACTTAGGTATTGTGTTGGCTAATTTCAGATGTCAACTTACTTGTACAGCATTTCCTGGTGTGTCTGTAAGCAGAATTCTGGAAGAGATTAGCATATGAATTGGTAGACTGAGTAAAGAAAATTGCCCTCACCAATGCAAGTGGGTATCACCCAATCCCTTGAGGGCCTGAATAGAACAGAAAGGCAGAAGAAGGATGAGTTTGCTCTTTGCCTGAACTGAGACATCCATATGACTCTGTTCTAAGACATCGGCATTCCTTGTCTTAGGCCTTTGCACTTAGACCAGGATTTGCACCGTCTGCCCTCTGATTCTCAGACTTTTAGCCTTGAACTGGGTTCAGGATTTGTCAGGCCTTCTGACTTAGACTGAATTATACCACCGACTTTCTTGTTTTTTCCAGCTTGCAGACAGCAGATTGCATGATTTCTCATCCTCCACAGTTGCATGAGCCAATTTCTATAATAAATCTCTTCATGTATATGTATGCCCGTGCTCATGCTCAGTTGCTAAGTCGTGCCTGATTCTGCAACCCTGTGGACCTGTAACCCTCCAGAATCCTCTGTCCATGGGATTTCCCAGACAAGAATACTGGAGTGCATTGCCATTACCTCCTCCAGGGGAACTTCCCAACCGAAGGATTGAACCCATGTCTCCTGCTTCTCCTGCATTGGCAGGCAGATTCTTTACCACTGAGCCACCTGGGAAGCCATATCTATATCTATCTTATATCTATAGCAACATTGATATATAGTAGAGAAATATAACTAATATATATATATATATAATATAAAAAATATATATACACATATATAAATGTATAGATATTAGGTATCTGATCTAGTTATCTATACCTATAGGTATAGATACTTGCTATATAAGATATGTGTATATCTATCTGTTTCTTGTTGATTCTACTACTGTAGAGAACCCTGACTAACACAAGTATCAAGGGAGGCTGGGAGTGGGACTTGATTAGATATCAAGAGGAGGGATGAAAAACTCAGGTATGAAGTATGGGGGGATTCTGATTAAACTGATTCTGATTAGGGAGGATCTTTGCTAAAACTGGGCTCGGCAGCTTGGCAGGTAGGATCAAGCTTCAGGTAGAGTGAAGAAGAGGACTCAGAACGGCCTAAGGTTTGGTTAAGGAGGGAGTTATTTTCAGTTCCTCCCCTTCTTCAAGGGAAGAAGAGGCATTCTTTTTCCTGTGAACAATATAACTCCATTTCTCACTCAGTCACTTTTTGTTCACTAAGCAACAGCTGAAGCGTCTGCTGATATTTGGTAGTAGAAGATATCTGCTGGATCCTGCAAGGAATCAATCACTTAATGAGGGAGGTTTCTAAGGAGGCAAAAAAGAAAGATTAAGATTTATAGTGGACTATTAATATTTAGACACAGTTTCTGAGTCCAGAAGGATAACCAATTGAAAGCATTTCTAGCCGTTGGGCGTGAAGCATGTTTAGATGGTGGAGTGAGGGCATGGCAGTGGTAATCTAATAGATTTCCTAGTTTGCAGTGAATGTTTTCTATGAAGCACAGACATCAGATAGGTTTTGGTAAGCTCATCCACAATCATGATTATTTCCTGGAGCAGAGCATGGAGATAAAGTGTAATTTCCTGAGTGACCCACATGGCAGCAGTTTCAGGCATGAAGATCATACATAATCTGCTGCAATGATGAGTCCTTTGAAATTTATATCAAGTTGTCTAGCTTCAGCTCATAGGACTTCTTTTGATCCTATGAAGACAAAGCATAGACTTCCAATAAGAATCTGGGCAGTCAGCATTGTGTTCTCAGTGATGTCAAATCAGGAGGGTTGGCAAAAATTTGGAAACAGTAGTTTGAGGAGTTGCCGCCAGATATTGAAGCAAACTGGAAGAGGTGAGAATTTGGTAAGGACTGACAAAATGTATGAGATAGCAGAAGCCAGTCCGATTTAGATGTAGGTCACATAACCACGTAGTTTACAACGACGTGCAAAATAGCTCAAAGACCAGAATCCCATAACTTACAACGCTGTGTTTTCTTTTTAAAAACAAAATTTCAACAGTCACTTCCTTTTTGGCCAAAGATACTCAAAGTAAGATCATTCTTTGTAATTCTTGTAATTCTTGTTCTGTTTGATCTGGGATTAGCCATCTCATGAACTTATCAGCTTCTCCAGAAATTCAAGAAATCCTGACTCGGTCTAGTGGTGTGGTCTCAAAGTTGTTTAAGCAATGCCATTAGGAGTAAGAATAAGATCATTCTTATATTTATAAAATGTCTGATATCACTAGATTTGGCTTGCTTATTTGCACAATTTCAGCAAGAATGATAATTGACCACAGAGGCCTTTTTAGTTTGCATTGCTGGAACTTTTCATAATGAGTCTTAGATTGGACTTTGAAAAGCCTCTCAAGGCTAGGAAGCCATGCCAAGAACTCACCACCAGAATTCACATGCAGATTTAGGTAAATTAATCTCTTCTTGAAGTCCTCACAGTATCCTAAGTTTGCTAGGCCTGCCAGGTGGTGACCTCTCCTACTCAGCTCTAAGACTGAGAAAGCTGTAATCCAGGTAGGAGGCCCATTTGCCCAAGAGGACTTGGTAAGCATTGGCTTCATAAAATCACCTTTAATTTCTTTAACTATCTGATCATGTCTGATTATATGTATTGTTTTCAAATATGATATTCCATTAAAGGCTTATATAATCAAATCAATACAGAGGAAAGATTCATATTGAACCTCTTGTGGCCACTCAACACAAGCCTTATATGTAAGTTCTCTTGCTAATAACACATGTACATCCATGGCTGATTCATGTGAATGTATGGCAAAAACCACTACAATATTGTAAAGTCTCCAATTAAAAAATTATATATATATACATATATATATATATGTATATATATATAAAGAAATTTCCCTTCTAGAGCTAAAAAAAAAAAAAATTGCCACCCACCCACTTGGAGTGCTCTGCCTCTTGCTCTGGTATCTTCTTGCCCTTCATATATGGGAGTGAGTTTCAAATTTCATCCAGGGAACTCACGAGGTTTCAAATCAACAATCTGTATCGTGCATCGAACCTGGACTAGCAACTCGTTTCATACATGATATTATACACGTTTCAATGCCATTCTCCAAAATCTTCCCACCCTCTCCCTCTGCAACAGAGTCCATAAGATTGTTCTATACATCAGTGTCTCTTTTGCTGTCTTGTACACAGGGTTATTGTTAGCATCTTTTTAAATTCCATACATATGCGTTAGTATACTGTATTGGTGTTTTTCTTTCTGGCTTACTTCACTCTGTATAATAGGCTGCAGTTTCATCCGCCTCATTAGAACTGATTCAAATGTATTCTTTTTAATGGCTGAGTAATACTCCAATGCCAGTCCAGGTTCTATGCACGATACTGGATGCTTGGGGCTAGTGCACTGGGACTACCCAGAGGGATGGTATGGGGAGGGAGGAGGGAGGAGGGTTCAGGATGGGGAACACATGTATACCTGTGGCGGATTCATTTTGATATTTGGCAAAACTAATACAATTTGTAAAGTTTAAAAATAAAATAAAATTTAAAAAAAATCAACACTCTGAATGTGTGCTGGCATGTGAGTGAGATTTTCATCACATTGGTGGGAGCCAATGAGTGAGCGTTTTTGGTAAGTAAATGTTTTGAGCATTTTTTTAGCATATTTGTTATTTGGATTTTTTTGTTTGAGCACTTTTGCACGTGAGCATAAATGTGACAGTGTCAGTGTGTATTTGAGCCTGTTCATAGGTAAGAGCGGTCCATTGTGAGTAAATTTTTGCTTTAGTGAACATGTGTGTGCTCGATTGTACGAAGGTATTTGTGAGCATGAACACACATGTTAGCGTGTTTATGTGTTTTTGTGTAATCTTATTAATATATGGTTGTATTTGTGTAAAGGCACATATATGTGTGTCAGTGAATGTAAGTGTATTTATGTGACTGAATTTGTGAGCTTCCTAGTGAGCTTTACTGTTTGTGTGCAGATGAATACCTGGGCATGTTCTTCTTTATGTCAGTGTTGGCCTGCATGTGTAAATGAGTGTGTCATTGTGGGTACACTAACCTCATGAGTGTGAGTGAATTTTTGATCATGTATGCAGTGAGTGAATGTGTGATAATTTTCATGTGAGTGAGATCTGAGTATGTTTATGTGAGTGAATGTGTCAGTGTCTGCACGTGTGAGTAATACTATTCAAGAGAGTGAACTATGAACTTGTACATGTCAGAGTAGGTTAAAGTAATGTTTGAGTGTTGAAATGCATGTTTGTGTGTGTCCAAGTGTATACCTGAATTTGAAGCCATGTGTATGGATGTTATTAGCACTTTCCTGTGAGTCAGTGAATGTGTATCATGTTTCATGCTGCAAACTAGGTAACATGTGGAGTATTCTTGTATGAGTGAAATGTGATCATCTGAATGTAAATACATATGGGTGTATTTTCTTTATGAGGGAATATTTCTTCTTTGTGGAGAGCATCCATGTGAGCATGTTCCTGATTATGAGAGTGCTAATGTGCATGTGAAAGTGAATATCTGGGAGCACCTGAGTTTATGTATTCATGAACGTGTGTGACTGAACTTGTAGGAATATTCATGTGATTGAGTGAATTCTTGTGCAAGTTTGCACAGAGTGAATTTATTATGGTGTGCCTAGTTATGTCTACGTATTTGAATACATCTATGAGCATGTTCCGGAGAGCATCCATGTGAGCATGGATGTTTGTAGGAGAGCATCCATGTGAGCATGGATGTTTGTAGGAGAGCATCCATGTGAGCATGGATGTTTGTAGGAGAGCATCCATGTGAGCATGTTCCTGACTGTGAGAGTGCTAGTGTGCATGTGAAAGTGAATGTCTGGGAGCACCTGAGTTTATGTATTCATGAACCTGTGTGACTGAACTTGTAGGAATATTCATGTGATTGAGTGAATTCTTGTGCAAGTTTGCACACAGTGAATTTATTATAGTGTGACTAGTTATGCCTACGTATTTGAATACATCTATGAGCATGTTCCGGAGAAGGCAATGGCACCTCACTCCAGTACTCTTGCTTCAAAAATCCCATGGATGGAGAAGTCTGGTGGGCTACAGTCCATGGGGTCGCTAAGAGTCGGACACGACTGAGTGACTTCCCTTTCACTTTTCACTTTCATGCACTGGAGAAGGAAATGGCAACCCACTCCAGTGTTCTTGCCTGGAGAATCCCAGGGACGGGGAGCCTGGTGGGCTACTGTCTATGGGGTCTCACAGAGTCGGACACGACTGAAGTGAGTTAGCAGCAGCAGCAGCAGCATGAGCATGTTCACGTGAGGCAATGATGGTGTGAGCACATCTGTATTAATGAGTGAATGTGTGACCATGTGGATGTGAATGTACATGAGTGTGTCTGCATGTGAATAATTTGTCAGCATGTTCATTTGAGTGAGTAAACAGTAAACATTTTAATGTAAGTGACTGAAGGTGGGAGCATGCACATACACGTGAACATGTGTTTTTGTACACACTACCTACCTCCTGTGAAACCTGTATGCAGGTCAAGAAGCAATAGTTAGAACCGGACATGGAACAAAGGACTGGTTGAAAATTGGGAAAGGAGTATGTCAAGGCTGGAAATTGTCACCCTGCTTATTTAACTTATATGCAGAGTACATCATGAGAAGTGCTGGGCTGGATGAAGCACAAGCTGGAATCAAGAGTGCCAGGAGAAACATCAATAACCTCAGATATGTAGGTGACACCACCTGTATGGCAGAAAGTGAAGAGGCTCTTCATCTTGATGAAGGTGCAAGAGGAGAGTGAAAAAGCTGGCTTAAAACTCAACATTCAAAAAACTAAAATCATGACACCTGGTCCCAACGCTTCATGGCAAATAGATGGGGAAACAATGGAAACCGTGACAGGCTTTATTTTCTTGGGCTCCAAAATCACTGCACATGGTGGCTGCAGCCATGAAATTAAAAAGACCCTTGCTCCTTGGAAGAAAAGCTATGACCAACGTAGACAGTGTATTAAAAAGCAGAGACATTACTTTAGCGACAAAGGTCCATCAAGTCAAAGCTATGGTATTTCCAGTAGTCATATATGGATGTGAGAGTTGGACCATAAAGAAGGCTGAGCACTGAAGAACTGATGCTTTTTGAACTGTGCTGTTGGAGAAGACTCTCGAGAGTCCTTTGGACTGCAAGGAGATCAAACCAGTCAGTCCTAAAAGAAATCAGTCTTGAATATTCATTAGAAGGACTGATGCTGAAACAGAAGATGAGCTGACTCATAGAAAAGACCCTGATGCTGGGAAAGATTGAAGGCAGGAGAAGGGGATGACAGAAGACAAGATGGTTGGATGGCATCACCGACTCAATGGACATGAGTTTGAGCAAATTCTGGGAGGTGGAAAAGGACAGGGAAGCCTGGCGTGCTGTGGTCCATGGGGCCTCAAAGAGTCGGACATGACTGAGTGACTGAACAACAAAAACATTTGTGAGAGTGAATTTGTGAACTTTTTCATGTCTTACAGTATGTTATGTAACAATATTTGAGTGTTGAATTAAATGGGTGTGTTCAAGCCTATGGAATTTGTGAGTGTCTGTATATGTGTTTACATGCTTGTGTCAGTGAGGGAATATCTATATTTGTTTTCATAAGCCTGTTAATGTGAGCGTGTGAAAGTGAAGTTGCTTAGTTGTGTCCGACTCTTTGCGACTGCATGGACTGTAGCCTACCAGCCTCCTCTGTCCATGGGATTTTCCACGCAATAGTACTGGAGTGGATTGCCATTTCCTTCTCCAGGGGATCTTCCCTACCCAGGGATCGAACCCGGGTCTCTCACATTGTAGACAGACGCTTAACCGTCTGAGCCACCAGGGAAGTGTGCTCTATGCTAAATTTGTGTGAGTTAATCTTTGTGTGTGTGAGTGAATGTTTGAGTTGATGGTGAGTGTGAGTATGCTTGTGTCAGAGAGGCTATGTAATCAGATTTCTGTTTGAGTGTGTCAACGTGCCTGTGAGCAGGCTGCGTGTAAGCACATCATCTATATGACTGGGTTTCTGTGAGTGTGAGTCTGTGAGAATGCACGTTAAGTCAATGAATGTGAGTATGTCCCTGTTTTTGAGTGCCCTTGGTTGTTGTTCAGTCACTCAGTCATGTCTGACTCTTTGCAACCCCATGGACTGCAGCATGCCAGGCTTCCCTGTCCTTCACTATTTCCTGGAGTTTGCTCAAACTCTTGTCCTTTGAGTCAGTGGTGCCATCCAACCATCTCATCCTCTGTTGCCCCTTTCTCCTCCTGCCCTCAATCTTTCCCAGCATCAGGGTCTTTTCCCAATGAGTCCAATCTTTCCACCAGTTGGCCAAAGGACTGGAACCTCAGCTTCAGCATCAGTCCTTCCAATGAATGTTCAGGACTGATTCCCTTTAGAATTGACAAGTTTGATCTCCTTGCTGTCCAATGGGCTCTCAAGAGTCTTCTCCAGCATGACAATTTGTGCCTATCGATTCTTTGGTGCTCAGCCTTCTTTGTGGTCCAACTCTCACATCCGTACATGGCTACTGGAAAAATCATAGTTTTGACCATGCAGACCTTTCTCAGCAAAGTGATGTCTCTGCCTTTTAAAAACACTGTCTATGTTTGTCAAGCCAGCATCTTTTAATTTCAGCTGCAGTAACCATCTGCAGTGATTTTGAAGCCCAAGAAAATAAAGTCTGTCATTGTTTCCATTGTTTCCCCACCTATTTGCCATGGAGTGATGAGACCGAATGCCATGATCTTTGTTTTCTAAATGTTGAGTTTTAAGTCGGCTTTTTCACTCTCCTCTTTCACCTTCAAGTGTGCGCTAATATGTGTAAATGAGGAAATGTGTTCATGTGAGATATGAGTGTGTCTTTTATGTGAATTGTGTGAATGAGTGAATGTGTGCATTGGTGGTCTCAAAATATGTGTGTTTACATGTGTGTGAGAATTGAGGATGCTTGTGTCAGTGAATGTGTGAGTATATGCTTATGAGCACAAATTTCTTTTAGTGAATTTGTAAGCATATTCAGGGGTGACAGCAGGTACGTGTGTGTGAGAGAACGCAGAGATGTTTGTGCATGTGTATATGAATATGGGCATAAGACTGGACATGTGATTTGTACAAACCATCATATGTAAGAGTATACATGTGTACAATTTCATTAATATGTGTGCATGGTTGAATGTGTTAACATTTGACTGTGTGATCATGTTGAGATGGGGATGCCCATATGTGTGACTGAATGTATGAGTATGTTCCTGTTTGTAAAATGAGCATGTATGAATGTGTTCTGTGTGTGTGTTTTTCCTGTATTTGACATCTAATCTTACTGCATTGTGATCAGATAAGATGCTTGAAATGATTTCAATTCTTTTTCAATTTACCAAGGCTAGATTTATGGCCCAGGATGTTATCTATCCTGGAGAAGGTTCCGTGTGCACTTGAGAAGAAGGTGAAATTCATTGTTTTGCGGTGAAATGTCCTATAGACATCAGTTAGGTCTTACTGGTCCATTGTATCATTTAAAGTTTGAGTTTCCTTGCTAATTTTCTGTTTAGTTGACCTATCCATAGGTGTGAATGCAGTATTAAAGTCTCCCACTATTATTGTGTTACTGTTAATTTCCCCTTTCATACTTGGTAGCATTTGCCTTCCATATTGCAGTGCTCCTATGTTAAGTGCATATATTGGAAGTGTTTTTAAAAGATGTTAAGCTTTCCTTAAATATAGAGTACATTTGTGAAAACATCTGATACTGGGTTTTTCCATGTGAGAAGTATTTTGATTAATAAGTCAATCTCTTGTGAAAAGTCTATTCAGGTTTTCTATTGATTTTTGAGTCAGTTTTATTGCTTTGTATCTCTCCAGTAATTTTTACATTTCATATAGTTATCTAACTTGTTGGCATACAGTTTTTCATAGTACTCCCTTATAATCCTTTTAATGTTGTAGCATTGGTAGTGTTACAAAACAAAATTCAGCTGAGTAAATTGTAAAGATCTTATTAGCTTTATTCAATGATTCATGAACCAGGCAGCATCCAGTCTAGTAGACAGAAAGGAGTTCCAAGGAGCTTTACAAAGTGAAAGACTTTTATAGGCAAAAGGGAACAAGAATTAAGAGGTTATGCTAGCAAAAAGCAGAAAGGTTGTGGCAAGGTCACTTTCCTATAGAGGATGGCCTAGGTCTATGAAGACTGTTTAACTAGTGCTGATTAGTTGATTTATGACTGACTTGTTTAAGATTACACTTTTGGGAGAGTTGAAACTGTAATGAGGTTAAGTCTGTGTTTGATGACCAGAAGCTTAGCGTAAACGACTCCATTTTGGACCTATTGTCTTGTTTTTAACAATTGTTATGTCACCTCTTTCATTCCTGATATTTTAAAATAAAATCTCCTCGGTTTTTCCCTTGGCCAATCTAAATAAATGTAGCACTTTTTTTTTTTTTTTTTTGGAAAGAATAAAACATTGGTCATCAATTCACTCTATTATTTTTATTTATTTTTTTTATTGGAGCATAGTTGTATTCTGCAACTTTGCTGAATTCATTTATTAGTTCTAACACTTTTTTGGTGGGAATTCCGTTGGGCTGTTCCCTTTAAGTGTGTATTTACTTTTCCCTCTTCCTGCACTGGAACCCCTGTCCCAAGGGAAGTTAGTGCTCAAGCAAGCAGGGCCTCTGCCCGAGGAAGGTCCAATGCATTGCCTGTGCAGGTTCCCATGACTCTACTCAGAGGCAGCCTTGAGTGCATGTTCCCACCCTTATTTATTCCTTCATAGCCAACTACCACTCCCAGCCTCTGCCCCAACTCATGCCCCCACCTTGTGGTGGAACCACTGGTCAGAGCAGGCAGTGCCTGAATGAAATCTTAGCATGTATCAGGGGCAAGTTGTGGTAAAGCGGCTGCTATCCAAGATTTGGGCTGCTTCTGAGGCACTCTTTGAGTAAGTGCTAACAACAGCCCCTACGGTGCAGCTCAGGCTCCACCCAGGGACTCCATAGCCTCTGCATTCCATGATCCAGTCTTGTGCCCAGTCATGTCTGCCCCAGATCCAGCGCCAAACTGTGATGTGGAGTGAGCAGAGCATTTGCAAGGCTGGGGCTTGTGGCTAGGTAGTCACCCGACAGCTGGCACCAGCTAGGGCAGAACACTTTGCACCCTGCCTGGGGGCAAGTCAGTACACGTGCACTCTTCACCAGCAGAGTCCAGGCTTCCACAGTCCTTCTATCTGTTGCAGCAGTCCTCGAACCAGTAAGAGGTTTTTCTCCTCCATGTAGAACTCCAGGACAGAGGCGCCCAGTCTCTGGCTCAAATCACTCACTCCCCAGGGCAGGTGTCTGCCCATGTAATCATCCTTTTCCTCTGAGTCTCTTCCCAGAGGCATATGTCCGGACCCAATCACTTCTCTTCCTTTCCTACCTGATGATGTGTGTATCATTCTTATAGCCTGGCTTATACAGGAGTGTTTCTGCCAGTTTCCAATTAGTTTTCAGTGAGAATTGTCCCACACGTAGATGTATTTGGTATGTTCATGGGGAGAGGTGACCTCCACAACTTCTTTCTCCACCACTTTGATGAATGTTTCTCATCTTATTACTATGGATTCCTACCTTCATACTCCGCTATGGGCAAGAATTCCCAAATCCCTATTACTATAAGAAATTAATAAAGGATATTTTTGACTAAAACACATGGATCATTTCATCCTTTGCCAAAGTTAAGATCTCCATTATGACTTCCAAGTGAGTAAAGTAGGTGTGTAATTGTCTCATCTCTTATTGAGAGTCCTCACTGGTGCTCAATACACACAGTGTCCCTTTATCATAAGGAGATGTTTATAAGGTTACTTACTTATTTATTTATTTATTTTAATTAAAGGCTAATTACTTTACAATATTGTGGTGGGTTTTGCCATACATTGATATGAATCAGCCACAAGTGTACACGTGTCCCACCATCCCAAATCTCCCTCCCACCTCCCTCCCCATCCCATCCCTCTGGATCATCCCAGTGCACCAGCTTTGAGTGCCCTGTTTCATGCATAGAACTTGGACTGGTCATCTATTTCACATATGGTAATAAACATGTTTCAGTGCTATTCTCTCAAATCATCCCACTCTCGCCTTCTCCCACAGAGTCCCAAAAGTCTGTTCTTTATATCTGTGTCTTTTTTTGCTTTTTTCACATTGGGTTGTCATTATCATCTTTCTAAATTCCATATATATGCATTAATACACTATATTGGTGTTTCTCTTTCTCACTTACTTCACTCTGTGTAATAAGCTCAAGTTTCATCCACCTCATTAAAACTGACTCAAATATGTTCTTTTTAATAGCTGTGTATTATGTATAACACATATTATGTATATAAACCACAACGTTCTTATCCATTCATCTGCCGATGGGCATCTAGGTTGCTTCCATTCCTAGCTATTGTAAACAGTGCTGCAATGAACATTGGGGTACACGTGTCTCTTTCAACTCTGGTTTCCTCAGTGTATATGCCCAGCAGTGGGATTGCTGGGTCATATGGCAGTTCTATTTCCAGTTTTTTAAGGAATCTCCACACTCTTCTCCATAGTGGCTGTACTAGTTTGCATTCCCACCAACAATGCAAGAGTATCCCCTTTTCTCCACACCCTCTCCAGCATTTATTGTTTGTAGACCTTTTGATGGCAGCCATTCTGACTGGCATGAGATGGCACCTCATTGTGGTTTTGATTTGCATTTTTCTGATAATGAGTGATGTTGAGCATCTTTTCATGTGTTTGTTAGCCATCTGTATGTCTTCTTTGGAGAGATGTCTGTTTAGTTCTTTGGCCCATTTTTTGATGGAGTTTCCACAATGTTTTTTAAATTTATTATTATCTATTTTTATTTTTGGCTATGCTGAGTCTTCATTGCTTCTCACAGGCTTTCTCTAGCTGTGGCAAGTGCGGGATACTCTCTAGCTGCAGCTCATGAGCTTCTCATTGCAATGGATTCGTTTTGTTGCATAACACATGCTCTAGGGTGTTCGGCTTCAGTATCTATGTCACATGGGCTCAGTAGTTGCAGCTTGGTGGGCTCTGGCAGTTGCTGCACGTGGCTTCAGTTGCCCTGCAGGGTGTGTAGTCTTCGTTGACCAGGGATCAAATCCATGTACTTTGCATTGGCAGGTGTACCACTGGACCGCCAGAAAAGTTCCACAATGTATTATTTTAAATATCTAACTTTAAAAAATGACAGTCAAAACAATAGAACTATATAAAAGATGAAAAGAACCAACTAAGAATGACTCATGAAAACAGGAAAAAAAAACAAAAACAAAAAAAACAGTCATATAAACCATCCTTGATGAAGCCTAGACATTGAACTTACCAAATAAAGACTTTAAATCAACTGTTATAAATATATTCAAATAAGTATAGGAAAGTATGCCTACATAATAAAAGTTAAATTTGAGAAATGTATCTCACCAAATATAGAATATCAACAAGAATATATTTTTTAAAAAAGAATAAGAAGAAAATAGAAATTCTGAAATTGAAAGTACAACAATTGAAATGAAAAACTTCCCATTGGAGGTCAATAGCAGATTTAGGGTAGGTCTACTAACATTATACAAATTGAGGAACAGAAAAGGTAAAACAAGTGAAGAAAACAGAACAGAGTCAGATCTATGGGACAAGAATCAAGCATATCAACATATACATAATGGTAGCCTCAGAAATAAAGGAGATAGAGGAATGGGCAGAAAGAGTGTATGAAGAAATTATCACTAAATTTACTAAAATAGTTGAAAATATTAATATATACACTCAAGAAATTCAGTAGCATCCAAGTAGGATACACTCTGAGAAAGACACAGCTGGACATGGTATAATCAAACTTTCAAAGCCCAAGACCAAGAGAAGATCTTGAAAGCAACAAGAAAAAGGCAACTCATCACCTATAAGAGATACTTCCTTCTCAGCAAGATCCAGGAAGACTCAGAGGTAGTGTAATGATGTATTGAAAGAAAAAGATTGTGAATTAAGGAATCTATATCTAGAAAAACTATCCTTCAAAACTGAAGAAGAAGTAGGACTTTCAGAGATAAACAAATACTTAAAGATTCATTAGTAGACCTGTCCCACAAGAAATATGAAAGGGAATCTTTCAAGATGAAACGAAAGGATCCTAGAAAATAACCCGAATTTGCATGAAGAGATAAGAAGCACCAAGAAATGTAACTGGATAAGTAATTTAAAGACAGAGGATATGGAGATTTTTGTTTTCTCATATGATTCAGTGATTCTCATATGATTCGTTTTCTCATATGATTTCCTATAGGAAAAAGGGATCATGAAACTGCATTGATGAGTTTCTAATATGTACAGATATAATTTATAAGACAATAGTACCCTTAAGAAAAGAGAAAATGCTAGGAGTTAAAAGCTTTTGTTTGCCATCGAAATTATGTTGGTATTACTCCATCTTAGAATGCTTTAGCTAAAATATTAATTATGATACCTAAGGCAACCATTAAGAAAATAACAGAAGGATAAGAGGGAAGGGATAAATTGGGAGATTGGATTGACATGTACACAGTTCAGTTCAGTCGCTCAGTCGTGTCCGACTCTTTGCGACCCCATGAATCGCAGCACGCCAGGCCTCCCTGTCCATCACCAACTCCCAGAGTTCACCCAGACTCACGTTCATCGAGTCAGTGATGCCATTCAGCCATCCCATCCTCTGTCGTCCCCTTTCTCCTCCTGCCCTCAATCCCTCCCACCATCAGAGTCTTTTCCAATGAGTCAGTTCTTCGCATGAGGTGGCCAAAGTACTGGAGTTTCAGCTTTAGCATCATTCCTTCCAAAGAAATCCCAGGGCTGATCTCCTTCAGAATGGACTGGTTGGATCTCCTTGCAGTCCAAGGGACTCTCAAGAGTCTTGTCCAACACCACAGTTCAAAAGCGTCAATTCTTCGGCGCTCAGCTTTCTTTATGGTCCAACTCTCACATCCATACATGACCACTGGAAAAACCATAGCCTTGACTAGACGGACCTTTGTTGGCAAAGTAATGTCTCTGCTTTTCAGTATGCTATCTAGGTTGGTCATAACTTTTCTTCCAAGGAGTAAGTGTCTTTTAATGTCATGGCTGCAGTCACCATCTACAGTGATTTTGGAGCCCAAAAAGATAAAGTCTGACACTGTTTCCACTGTTTTCCCATCTATTTCCCATGAACTGATGGGACCAGATGCCATGTACACAGTACCGTACCTAAAATAGATAACTAATAAGGACCTCCTATATAGCACAGGGAACTCTATTTAATACTCTAAATGGCCTATATGGGAAAAGAATCTAAAAAAATGTGTATATATGTATAACTGATTCACTTTGCTATACACCTGAAACTAACATTGTAAATCAACTATACACCAATAAACTATTTTTAAAATACTCCACAACATTTTTTATTTTTTTTTCTTTCTTTTTAAAAAATTTTATTTTAAAAATGTTTTCATAGTGACATTTATTGGCTTTCTTTCTGATTTTACAAGCCATACATGTTCATTGTGGACAACTAGAAAATTATAAAAGAAATCAACATAAAGTAAACATCAACAATCATCCATAACTCACCCCCCCCCCAGAGATGGCCATCATTAGCATTTTAATGCCCTGTTTCAGTATACACATATTTTTTAATTGAAGTATAATTGACTCACAATATTGTGTTAGTTCCAGGTACACAACACAGTAATTCAATATTTCTATATGTTACAAATGATCCATCATGATATGTCCAGTTACCATCTGTCACCACACAAAGATATTACAGTATAATTGACTATATTTCCTGTACTGTGCCTTTTATCCCTGTGACTCAATTTTTTGTAACTGGAAGTTTTGTACCTCTTAATCTCTCTTACTTAATTTACTTATTCCACCACTCTTCTCCCTCAAGCAACCACCAATTTGTTCTTTTTATCTATGACTCTATTTTGCTTTATTGTGTTTGTTCATTTGTTTTGTTTTTGATATTTAACATATAAGCGATACACAGTCCTCATCTTTCTCTGTCTGACTTACGTCACTTATCATAATGTCCTCTAGGTCCATTTGTGTTGTTGCGCATAGAAAGGTTTCACTCTTTTTATGCCTGAGTTATATTCCATTGTGTATATATAACACATCTTCTTTATTCAGTCATCAGTTGATGGACACTTAGGTTGCTTCCATATCTTAGCTATTGTAAATTGGGCTTCAATGAACATAGTAAAAATATCTTTTTAATTAGTTGTCTAAATTTTATTCAAATAAATATCCAGGAATGAAGTTATTGGATTGTTGTTGTCATTGTTCTTGTTGTTCAGTCACTAAGTCCTGTCTGAATCTTTGCTGTTTCCATGGACTGCAGCACACCATGCTTCCCTGTCCTGCCTATCTCCCAGAGATTGCTCAGATTCATGTGCATTGAGTCAGTGATGCCATCTAACCATCTCATCCTCTGCCACCCATTTCTCCTTTTGCCTTCAATCTTTCCCAGCCCCAGAATTTTTACCAAAGAGTTGACTCTTTGGAACAGGTAACCAAAGTATTGGAGCTTCAGCTTTAGCATCAGTCCATCCAATGAATATTCAGGGTTGATTTCCTTTAGGATGGATTGGTTTGATCTCCTTACAGTCCGAGGAACTCTCAAGAATCTTCTCCAGCACCACAATTCAAAAGCATCAGTTCTTTGGCTCTCAGCCTTCTTTATGTTCCAACTCTCAAATCTATACTTGACTACTGGAAAAGCCATAGCTTTAACTATACAAACCTTTGTCGGCAAAGCGACGTCTGCTTTTTAACATGCTGTCTAGGCTTGCCACAGCCTTCCCTCCAAGAAGCAAGCACCTTCCACCCACATGGCTGCAGTCACCATCTGCAGTGACCCTGGAGCCCAAGAAAAGAAAATCGGTCACCGCTTCCCCACCTTCTCCTTCTATTTGCCATGAAGTGATGGGACCAAACGCCACGATCTCAGCTGTTTGAATTCCAAGTTTCAAACCAGCCTCTTCACTCTCCTCTTTCACCCTCATCAAGAAGCTCCCCAGTTCCTCCTCACCTTCCGCCACCAGAATGGTATCGTCTGCTTATCTGAGGCTATTGATATTTCGTAATCTTGATTCTAGCCTGTGATTCATCGAGCTCAGCATCTTGCATGATGCACTCTGTATAGAAGCCAACTTCTGTATAGAAGTTAAATAAGCAGGGTGACAATAATTAGCCTTGCCCCACTCATTTCCCAATCCTGAACCAGTCATTTGTTCCATCTACAGTTCTAACTATTGCTTCTTGACCAGCATACAGGCCTCTCAGAAAGCAGGCAAGGTGATCTGGCATTCCCATCCCTTTAAGAATTTTCTGCAGTTTATTGTGATCCACATAGTCAAGGCTTTAGTATAATCAGTGAAGAAGAAGTAGATGTTTTCCTGGAATTCTTTTTCTTTTCTTTTAATATAAATTTATTTATTTCAATTGGAGGCTAACTACTTTACAATATTGTATTGGTTTTGCCATACATCAACATGAATCTGCCACGGGTGTACATGTGTTCCCCATCCCGAACCTACCTCCCTCCTCCCTCCCCGTTTCATCCCTCTGGGTCATCCCAGTGCACCAGCCCCAAGCAACTAGTATCATGCATCGAACTTGGACTGGCAATTTGTTTCATATACAATATTATACATGTTTCAATGCCATTCTCCCAAATCATCCCACCCTCTCCATGATCCAGTGGACATTAGCAACCCAATCTCCGGTCCCTCCGCCTCTTCAAAACCCAGCCTATCCATCCGGAAGCCCTCATCCCACACACCGCTGAAGGCCAGCCCGAATGACCCCAAGCACAAACCCACCAGCAAGCGAAATGAGCACAGCTGTACAGAACATCCCTTGGCATTGACCTTCTTTGGGATTGGAATGAAAACTGACCTTTCCAAGACCTGTGGCCACTGCTGAGTTTTCCAAATTTGCTGACATATTGACTGCAACACTTTAACAGCATCATCTTTGAGGATTTTAAATAGCTCAGCTGGAATTCCATCACCTCCACTAGCTTTGTTTATAGTAACGTTTCTAAAGCCCACATGACTTCACACTCCAGGATGCCTGGCTCTAGGTGAGTGACCACACCGTTGTCCACAACATTTTTTAAAAAGCTAATTAAAAGTGTAGTAAAATTGACAATAAGGCAATTAAGTTGTATAATAAAAATATCTGCTTACTAAAAAAAGAAATAAATGGATAAAGAACAAAACACATAAAATATAAGGAAAAAATTGGTGCGGCCACTATGGAGAACAATATAGAGTTTCCTCAAAAAAACTAAAATAGAACTGCCATAGGACCCAGCAATCTCACCCTTGGGCATCTACCCAGAGAAAACCATAATTCAAAAAGATACATGCACCTCAATGTTCATTGCAGCACTGTTTACAATAGCCGGGACATGGAAGCAACCTAAATGTCCATCAACAGAGGAATGGATAAAGAAGAAGTGGTGCATATATATAATGGAATATTACTCAGCCATAAAAAGGAATTAAATAGTGCCATTTGCAGACACATGGATAGAATTAGAGACTGTCATACAGAGTGAAGTAAGTTAGAAAGACAAAAACACATATTGTATTAAATCACTTATATGTGGAATGCAAAATAAATGATACTGATGAACTTATTTGCAAAGCAGAAATAGAGACAAACTTATGGATACCAAGGCAGAAGGAGGGTAGAATGAATTGGGAGATTGGGACTGACATATATCCACTATTATGTATAAAATAGATAACTAATGTATAACACAGTAACATATACTGTATAGCAAAGGGAACTCTACTCAGTGCTCTGTGGTGACATAAATGGGAAGGAAACCTAAAAAAGAGGGGACACATGTATACGTATAACTGATTCACTTTGCTGAAAAGCAGAAACTAATGCAACATTGTAAAGCAACTATACTCCAATAAAAAATAGTTTACAAAAAGAACAAAATGGTAAACATAAATCCTACCCTATCATTAATTATATTTAATATAAATGTACTAAATCTTCCAATGAAAAGTTAGGTATTTGTAGAATAGAATTAAAAAGCAATAATCCAATGACATGCTGTCTACAAGTGACACCCCTTAGATTCAAAATAGGTTAAAAGTTAAAGGATAGAAAAATAGATAAACATTAATAATGATTAAAGGGCCAATTCATAGAAAAGACAAACCAATTATGAATATAAATGCACCTAACAAGAGAGTGCCAAAATCCATGAAAGAAAAACTGACACAATTTAAAGGCAAAGTACATAATTCAACAATAATAATTGGAATCTTCAACAACCCACTTTCACAAATGAATAGAACAGCTGGGCAGAAGAGCAACCAGAGAGTAGAAGACTTGAACAACGCTATTAATTAGTTAGATCTAACAGACATCTATAAAGGACTTTACTCAGCAGCAGAATACACATTCTTCTCAAATGAACATGGAACATTCTCCAGGACAGACCTTATATTAGATCAGAAAATTAGCCTTAATAAACTTTAAAGTTTTTCATTCATACAAAATATGTTTTCTAAACAACAGAATGATAACACAGATGTTAAGAAGATGAGGTTGAAGGGAAGAATGCAAGTATTGATTCACATCCCTTTGGAGAAAGAAGTATGAGATGATATCAAGTTGTATAATGATGACAAGTTATAGAATGGCTTGCATTGAACAATCCCATTTTCAGGGAAAAAAACCCACAGTGAAACTGATTTTTAAAAAAAGACTACATTTGGTCTTTTTCTTAATATATGTATTTTATTGAACTTTAGCTGACTTACAACATTTCAGGTACACAGCAAGGTGATTCAGTTATACATATACACATATATTATTTTTCAGATTATTTTCTATTATAGGTTATTACAAGTTATTGATTATAGTTCCCTGTGAAAGTGTTAGTCGCTAAGTCCTGTCCGACTCTTTGGGACCCCGTAGACTGTAGCCTGCCAGGCTCCTCTGTCCATGGGATTCTCCAGGCAAGAATACTGGAGTGGGTTGCCATTCCCTTCTGCAGGAAATCTTTCCAACCCAGGGATCGAACCTGGGTCTCCTACATTGCAGGCAGATTCTTTACCATCTGAGCCACCTAAACCTTTGTTGCTTGTTGCATATCTTTTTTTAAAACTAGAGATGTAGTATTCTATTCATTCTAAGTCAAACAAGTGGAATCAAAATGTCAAAAATTTTAGTTAGGCAAAAATTCTTAAGTTTTCTTAAAAAAATATATATATATGTATATATTATACATACTATTTACACATATGCATGCAAAAGCTTTTCTACTACACTTGAAAAAGGCTTGAGAAAGACCATCAAACAAAAGAAGAAAGGGAGAAATTGGAAAGCATAAACTAACTGAAATGGGAACACTGAATATGAAATAGAAAAAGTGAAACAAACTAGATAAAAGTAAAAGATCATAACATAGAAAAAATGACATTTGTGTATGTCCTCTTTATTTGTCTCTACTAAGTTTGGTGGAACTCTCTGAATACTCAGAAAAGCTGCATACATATGTTGTGGCTGAATTTGACTGATGATGGTTTCAATGCCACACTGAAATGCATGCTGAAGTTTTTGCTTTGATACTGATCTCTAATGTGTGTGTGTGTGTGTTGTGCATTTGCATCAATATTAATATATACATATTTGTGGATATATATATATATATATGCATAACTCTTTGTATATGTAGATATGTGTTTACATGTACTTAGATGCATACATGTGTATTTGTATACACGCATGCCTACATTTGTGTGTTTGTTCATGTGTGTGTATAGAGGTTGAGAGACCAGAGAATGGTATTTATTTACTTATCTATTTATTTTTGGCTGTGTTGGATCTTTGTTGCTAGGGGGGCTTTCTCTAGTTAGGGCAAGTAGGAGGGGCTACTCTCTAGTTGCAGTGGCGTGGGCTTCTCATTGCAGTGGCTTCTCTTGTTGCCAAGCACAGGCTCTAGAGCACATGGGATTCAGTAGTTGTGGTTCCTGGAGTCAAGAGCACAGGCTAAATAGTTGTGGCCCATTGTCTTAGTTGCTCTGAGGCATATGGGATCTTCCCAGATCAGGGATTTAGCCCGTGTTTCCTGCATTACCAGGCGGATTCTTTACCACTGAGCCACCAGGGAAGTCCCTAAGAAGTCCCTAAGAATTTAATTTTTGGTTTAGTTTGTAAGCAACAGTCATTACTCCAGGTGGTATGGTTATAATAGCTGCTTTAATATATTTTTCTGGTGATTCCAATACTTGCATCATCCTGAAGTTGTCTCTCTTGTTTGAACTTTAGCTTGTAACTTTTAAACTTTTTCCTGGTTCTTCATACACCAATTAATTTTAAGTATATCCTAGACATTTTAGTATTATATTGTTAGACATGGTATCTGACTTAATACTAAGGAGTGTGTTTATTTTTTGTTTGTTTGTTTAGTTTTGTTTTAGGTTCAGACCACAAATTTTTATCCTAATTTTTTTTGCAGTCTCAGTTAAAATTTCAAAGTCTTTGCAGTGCTATTCATATCTGGCCCAAATATGGGCCACCCGCTGAGGACAGTGGGATCTAGACAGTAGTCTACTTGTTTGATCAGTTCTAAAATTATTTGATATTGTTCTTAGCTTGAGATCCAAGTGTATGCAGTCTTTTCTTGAGCCAAGAGCTTTATACACAATTTTACATGGTTAGGTTGGGCTCTAAGCATGAGGGCAAACATTGTTAAGAAGAACGGAGTGCCCTGGCACATTTAAAAATGATTCCGTTTCCCCTCTTTTCCTCTCCTGCTGGAAGCATGAGAAGTTTTTACAGTGACATATTTATTGTACTGTGAGAACCTGGCTAAGTTCCTAGAGGTAAAACAAATGTGTGGAGAACTCCTATAACTGGGTCATCCTGGGGTTGTTAACTCACAGACTTGTCCACACCGCTGGTTCCTGCAGAGGTTTCTGACCTTGAATTTTTGCTTTGCTAAGTTAGGATTCTCTGTATTCACTTGTCTCTCCAATGTTCAGGGAGCAGTTTGGCCTATGCTCTCTCTTCTCTATGAATCTAAGATGAGTTGCTGACTTTTCAGTGTTCAACTTTTAACTTGCAGTTAGGATGGCGTGGCAACGTCCAATCTCCTCGTATGTGGAACAGGAGTTGAAGCCTGCCATTGACTGATTTCTTAAAAACATGAAACCAATCTTGTAGTCTTGGGATAATCTCTGCTTTGTCATAATGTACTATCATTTTATGTATCGCCATGTTGATTTTTGTGACTATATTCAAGAATGACATTTGAGTGTAATTTTGAGGTTTTAAAAACTGCCCTTTTCAGATGTCAATAAACTTCATTAACAACTTGGGTAGTAATCACCTCCCATGCCAGCTTCATTTTCTGAAAATTTCTAAAGAATGGATGCTATTTTTTTCTTGAGCATGTGATAGAATTCACCTATGTGAATATATGGCAATAGAGGGATATTTGGAAGTTTGTGAAGAGTTATTCAAATTTTTAACAAAAAGAAGCTTTTTATTTCAGCTTTTATCAATTCTAGGGTTAAGGTTGCATTTTTCTTAGGTTTAGAATTTTTTGATCTACCTAAATTGTCAAATCTATTGCTATTAAATGGATGATTATACTGTATCAATAACATTTTATAACAATTTATTGAGAAATAATTAGTCTATCATAATGTATACCATTTAAAGTGTACAAATCAATGGTTTTTTATGCTATTTATAGAATTATACAATCAACACTACTATCTAATTCCAGAACATTTCATTTCCTCCAGTACTTCCTTTATCCATTAGCAGACACACTCAATTTTCCACCCTCTGAGCCATAGGAAAGCACTAGTTGCTTTTTTTATATATTTGTCTCTTCTGGACTTTTACTAGAAATAGAATCACACAATTCATGGTGTATGATCATTGGAAGCAATAGATACAACTCTTCATTGTACAAGTAATCCTCAGTAAGATTTGTGCCAATTTCTCTGCAGAAACCATAGAGGACAGGTGACATTGGAATGATATATTAAAAAACAGACAATGAACAAATGAAAACTTCTTTCAACCAAGAATTCTATATGTGTGGGAAATGGAAGGTAGATAAATTCATTCCAAGAGAAACAAAAACTGAGGGATTACACAGCTAGTAAGCCTGCTGGACAGAAAATAATAAAGTAGTCCTTCAGGGTGAAGTGACACAACAGTGGGCACCTATTTGGAGGAATGTGAAGAAATAAACCACAAAGGTCAAGGGAACTGCACAGATTATGCACAGCATTACTGCAAACGCCAGAATTACCGCATTTGGGGTTTCTTTCTGACTCTTCTTTTTTTAAAAAAATCATTTATTTATTAATGGCCTCACTGGGTCTTCGTTGCAGCAGGATCTTTGTTGCATCATGAGTGCTTCTCTCTAGTTGTGACACACGGGCTCCAGACCATGCAGATCAGGAGGCGTGGCCCACAGGCTTAGTTGCTCCACCACATGTGGCATTTTAGTTCCTGGACCAGGGATTGAACCCTCATCTCCTGCATTGGAAGGCGGATTCTAAACACTGGATCACCAGGGAAATCCCTGTAACTTCTCTTTTTGCTCTCCTCTTTGTATGTTGATTTAAAATAGAGATGTATAAAGCAGTAACCATAAAACCGTTAGTGCAAACCATGTACAAACATGATATTTGTCACAATAACTAAATAAGGGAATATAGCGCAGCTGGGAAGAAGCAGAGTTTAGAATACTATGAAAACTATCTCACTACAATACACACTTGATTATTCTAAAATTAAGATACTAAGTATAATTCACAGCATAGCCACCCAGCCTCCCAAAAATAAACACAAAAAAATTTAAAGGCTCCAAACTTAAAAAAAAAAAAAAAAGTAAGTAAAGACAAAGAGTGATAGTCACTTTGTACACTAGAAAAATCCAATTAATCACAGAAAAAAGACAGTAATTGAGGAATGAAGGAACCAAAAAGGTATGGCATGTGGAAAGTAAGAAAATGTCAGGAAAAATATTTCCTTGGAAGTAATCACCACAATACCAATGTATAAAACTTTTCTTTGAAAAGACAGATTGGCAAAGGGGATTAATAACAAATGTTACCCACTATATGTTATCTACAAGAGCCTTGCCTTGTATCCAAAGACAGATAGTTTGAAAACAAAAGGATGGACAATGGTATTCCATGCAAATCATCCTAAAGTGATAGATGCAGTGGCTATACTGATATCAGATGAAATAGATTTTAACAAGAGTGTTTTTTTTTTTTTTTAAACAGAATGCCAAAAACGGATTTCTGTGTTAATAAAAGGATCAGTAAGGGGAGATGTAACAGTTATTCATCCATATAGTCCTAACAGACTCCCAGAATACATAAAACAATAAACCTGGAGACTTCAATACTCTATTTTCAATGAGGGATAGGCAGACAGACAGAAGACCAATAATGAAATTAAGGAAGGAACCGCTAGAACTAATTAACATCTGTAGAGCACACCGCCGAGAAAATCACATGTGTTAGGGAAGTTACAGCAAAGGAGAAGGAAAGTTTGCTACCCTTGCTTGACACGGACACACGTGAGAAGCAACCAGGAAGCATTATTCACAATTCTTCCATTGTGGGTGGCCTGGAGCTATGCTTTTCCACAACTCTTTAGAAAGCCAACCTGAACCTGCCCTGTGGGCTCCTTTCTGGATGATTGCCCCATGATCTACCTGCTACTGCATTCCATGATCCGTCTGCAGTGACCAGCCTACACACACTACACTGGGATTCTTATCTCCAGAGTCTCTAGGGTGCCCCCCAGAAAGTGGGAATTGACCGTGGAGCAGTTAAGAAATGATGTCATCAGCACTCCCTGTCACTATTGGCTGAACACTCCCTTGGCTTCCACTCTATGGATTAATCGATGATCCCTAGCCTCAGAATGCATGCTGGGAGGGGCCAAGCACCAGGGGCAACCCAGTACCACTCAGGCCAGGATACAGTCAATTACCCATAGTTCCCTCCTCAGGTGCTAGAACAATAAGTTAGGGTGGGAAGAGATGGCTGAGGTTGAGAGAGACAACAGAATAGGCACAAGCCAAAGCACAATCCAGGCACCTTTGGCAGTTTCAACCCAGGTTGCCTTCACCTTAAACTAAAAAAAAAAAAAAAAAAAAAAAAAACATTTAGTTAGCAAAGGAGAAGTGAGTTAAAGCTGTCCAGCATCATGGTTGGGATCTCCCTCATCCACTGCACTAATAAAGGAGGGATCCTCTACCCTAAGTAGTGTGAGATGGCCAAGCATGCAACACTGGACAGATGGACAGCGAGCTGTTTGTGAGTCTCATGGACTAACAGCTGGCCAGGGGTGGGGGGCGGGTGGCAACAGGAAACGCCAAGCAGGACAATGAGGGTGTGGGACTTAACAGGAGAGTTCACCTGCAGGGACCATGGGAAATAAATGTTGTAGTAACAAGAGGATGGGACACACCCACGTTCCCACACGAGGAGATGACTGTCCTATTGGAATATTGCACTGGCTGGCAGGGAAGTACAACTTGGTGGCTGGGGGAATGGGTGCAGTACAGCTAGTCTGCTTGACAGGGGAGAATCAGCTGAGTGGGGTAGTCTTCCCACAAGGAAGGGGACATTGCAGGTGAGAGCAGGAGAAAGCAGAGTAGGGCCAGTGGAGTAATACGAGTCTCAAAGGCATTAAGGCAGCATTGAAAATTTGAGGTCTTAACATACAGATGGGAATCTTATATAATGAGGTCTACAGATGAAACGGAAAAGGCAATGGCACCCCACTCCAGTACTTTTGCCTGGAAAATCCCATGGATGGAGGAGCCTGGTGGGCTGCAGTCCATGGGGTTGCTAAGAGTCGGACACGACTGAGCGACTTCACTTTCACTTTTCACTTTCATGCATTGGAGAAGGAAATGGCAACCCACTGCAGTGTTCTTGCCTGGACAATCCCAGGGACAGGGAAGCCTGGTAGGCTGCCGTCTCTGGGATCGCACAGAGTCAGACACGACTGAAGTGACTTAGCAGCAGCAGCAGCAGCAGCACAGATGAAAAGCAATCACTTTCAAAATGACAGTGACCTTTTTTGGCAGAAAAAAAAAGCTGGTCCTAAAATTCATGTGCAATTACAAGAGACCAGAAATAGCTAAGACGATCTTGAAAAAGAAAATTCGAAGATTCCACTACCCTGTGTCAGTTTCAACCCAACCCATGTACCATGGCAACAGTAATCAAGACGGTGTGGTACTGAGATAATGAAAGACATGCAGATCAACAGAATAGAACAGGGAGTCTGGAAATAAACCCAGATATCTACCCTCAATTGATTTTCCCCTGGGATATCAGATCAATAAGTGGTGAGAAGTGGGAATCTTTTCCCCAAAATGGTATGAGGACAGCAGGATATACATATGCAATAGAATAAAGTTGGACTCTTACATTATGCCAAATACGGACGTTAAATGGATAAAGAATTAGCTGTAAGAGCTAAAAACATAAAACTTTTAGAACAAATACAAGGGTATATTAGATTGCTGGGCTTGCTATCACAAAATACCACAGACCGATCGCTTAAACAGCACAAATTTATTTGCTGACACCTTTGGAAACTAGAAGTCCAAGAACAAGGTGTGAGCAGGTTTGGTTTCTTGTGAGGGCTCTCCTGGCTTGCAGATGGCGAGCTTCTCCCTGCATCCTTACATGATCGTTCCTCCAGTGTATACCCAACTCTGGTGTGTCTTCCTGTCACCAAGTATACTTTTGTCTAGGATACCAGTCAGACTCATTAGGGTCTAACCATATGACCTCTGCTGACCTTAAGGTCCTGTCACCAAAAACAACCACATTTTGAAGTAATGGGGCTTAGACATTAAACATGTGGAAATATGGGGGGTCCATAATTCAGTCCTCAGAAGGGGTAAATCTTCATAACCTTCATTTGGCAATGGATTCGTAAATATGATGATAAAAGCATAAGTAACAAATGAAGAAACAGATACATTGAATTTTTTTTTCTTTTTTTAATTTATTTTTACACATATATATTTATGTATTTTTTAATCTATTTATTTTAATTGGAGGTTAATTACTTTACAATATATTGAATTTCATAAAAATCAAAAATATTTCTATATCAAAGAACATTAATAAGACAGTGAAAGCACAACCTAGAAAATAGGATAAGAATCTTGTGGTATGCATATATGTAATAAAGGTCTAGTATCCAGAACACATGAAAAACATTTACAACTCAACAAGTAGCCAAGGAATCTGAGTGAGAAATGAGCATGGAATGTGCATACAAATTTTTCCAAGCAAGATATACAAATGTGCCATAAGGACGTGAAAATAAGCTTAACATCATTAGTCATTAAGGAAATACAAGGAAAAGCCACCACATGATGTCACAAAAAAGAGATGCGTAAGTAGATTTTTTTAAGTGAAAAATAAAACATATTTATGAGGATGTAGAGGCATTGGGATCCCTGTACATTACTGTTGGGAAATGCCAAAGACTGTTCAAACTACCACACAAATACACTCATTTCACATGCTAGCAAGGTAATGGTCAAAATCCTTCAAGCTAGGTTTCAACAGTATGTGAACCAAGAACTTCCAGATTTACAAGCTGGATTTACAAAAGGCAGAGGAATCAGAGATTAAGCTGCCAACATCCATTGGATCATAGAAAGAATTCCAGAAAAACATCTACTTATGTTTCTTTGACTATGCTAAAGCCTTTCCTTATGTGGATCACAAGAAACTATAGAAAAACTTAAAGAGACAGAAATATCAGACCATCTTACTTGCCTCCTGAAAAACCTATATGTAGGTCAAGAAGCAACAGTTAGAACCAGACATGGAATAACTGACTGATTCTAAATTGGGAAAGGAGTACATAAAGGCTGTATAATGTCACCGTGTTTATTTAACTTTTATGCAGAATACATCATGGGGATGCTGGACTGGATGAAGGACAAGCTGGAATCAAGACTACCAAGAGAAATACCAATAACCTGAGATATGCAGAAGACACCACACTTATGGCAGAATGCAAAGTGGAACTGAAGAGCCTCTTGATGAAAGTGAAAGAGGAGAGTGAAAAAGTTGGCTTAGAACTCAACACTCAAAAAACTAAGATCATGGCATTTGGTCCCATCACTTAATGGCAAATAGATGGGGAAACAATAGAAACGGTGACAGATTTATTTTCTTGGGCTCCAAAATCACTGCAGATGGTGACTACAGCCATGAAATTAAAAGATGCTTGCTACTTGGAAGAAAAGCTATGACAAACCTAGACAGTGAATTAAAAAGCTGAGACATTACTTTGATGACAAAAGTCCATATAGACAAAGTTTTTCCTGTAGTCATGTATGGACGTGAGAGTTGGACCATAACGGAGGCTGAGCACTGAAGAATTGATGCATTCAAACTGCGGTGTTGGAGAACACTCTTGAGAGTCCCCTGGACTGCAAGGAAAACAAACCAGTCAATGCTAAAGGAAATCAACCCTGAATGTTCACTGGAAGGACTGATGCTGAAACTGAAGCTCCAATACTTTGGCCACCTGATGCGAAGAGCCAACTCATTGGAATAGACTTTGATGCTGGGAAAGATAGAAGGCAGGAGGAGAAGGGGACAACAGAGGACGACACGGTTGGATGGCATCACCAGCTCCATGGACATGAGTTTGAGCAAACTCTGAGAGATGGTGAAGGAAAGGGAAGCCTGGCATGCTGCAGTCCATGGGATTGCAAAAAGTCAGACACAACTGAGGGGCAGAACAACTGAACAACAGCAAGTAGCTGTGAAAAAGAGACTGAAAGTTCCTGAAAAAGGTAAAAGCCTTATGGTTGTCTCATCAATTCCACTATTATCTATATAAGCCAAAGAATTAGAAGTATTTGTTCAAACAAAAGGTAACAAAAAGTTCTATCCCCACGTTCATAGCAGCCCTAACCGAAATGGGAACCCAAATGGGAAACATCCCAAGGATCCACCAACTTGTCCTCAACTTGTCTCACATTCATAAACAAAAGTGACCCTCTGTACACAGGCATAGCATTCAGCAGCAAAAAGGAATGAGAGAGGCCAGACACAAAAGGTCACATATTGTAGGATTTTATTTCTCTCAGCTATCTAGAAAATGTAAGTTCATAGAGGGAAACAGAAGATTAGTAGTTACCAGAGCCTGGTTATCAGAGTAGTTATCAGAGCAGTGAGGGGGAAATGGAAAAGGAGTGATTACTGGCATGGGGTTTCCTTTAGGAGTGATGATTTATTTAGGCACAACAGAGAGAATGGCTGAGAAGCATTGTGAACGTACTAAATGCCTGTGACATTCACCACAATAGTGCAATAATATTTTTAAACATAAAAAGTGCTTATTGGCTTAAGACTTCTGCAAATAGATTGGGAATTGACTTCAACAAATGCTGGGCTTCCTTTGTGGCTCAGCTGGTAAAGAATCCTCCTGCAATGTGGGAGGCCTGGGTCTGACCCGTGGATTTGGAAGCTCCACTGAAGAAGGGAATGGCTACCCACTCCAGTACTCTAGCCCAGAGAATTCCATGGACTGTGTAGTCCATGGGGTCGCAAACAGTCGGACATGACATGACTGAGTGACTTTCACTTTCACTTTTCAGCAAATGCTGAAATGTATGCTTTAGGAAAACTCTTTGAACATAATACCGGGGAACGAAATAGAGGAATACTTGAAGATATCCCTAAATTTTTAAAAGATGCCCCTATAGTGTTAAGGGAGCTACTGAAGAGAGCCAATAGGTGTATTTGCCTCAAGAATTTTATGATTGTGGTGTTTCAGTGCTCCAGATCATAGCAGCCATTCTCCTAAAATAGCCCCTAGTGGGCATAGGCACTCGGACATATGGCTCATAAAGTTAAATTGAGTCTTTGACACTTAGAAATGGCTTGACAGCTTGGGACCCAATAGACTATCCCCATTGAAAATACTGAGTATGAGTTAGGTAAAACAAAACAAGGCCGGTATAAGGGGTGAAATCTATAATGCATAAGTTCTATATAGGGCAAGGTTGATTATCTTCACTGTGTCTCCTACTAAAGGCCATAACTCCCAAATACCATCACCTGGGGGATGGAGTGGGTAAACATTTAAATATATGCATTTGGGAGGGTGTGTCACTGTTTAGTGTAGAGCAGGTGATCAGCCCAGTCCTGAAAAGAAGTCTCTCTTCATTTCTCGGAGCCTTGAAGTGAATTGGGGAGCCCTGATGAATCCCTTTTCAGCTCCTATTTTTACTCCTTCCACTCTCCAGTCTCCATTCTCGAGGCATCTATGTCAACTTCTATGTTCTTCTCTAAGTAATTTTAGCAACATTAAAACCTTCAAATTCTCCTTCTGACTCTCACAAGAGGTTGAAACAGTTGCTCATATGTGATCTATACACTTTATCTTTTTTTCTTTATATTTAAATATATATAAAGAAAATAAATATAATATATATATATATAAAATATACATATATATATTATACACACACACATATATATATATGTGTGTGTGTGTGTATATATATATACACACATTATCAGAGAAGGCAATGGCACCCCACTCCAGTACTCTTGCTTTGAAAATCCCTTGGATGGAGGTGCCTGTTAGGGGCAATCCATGGGGTCGCTAAGAGTCAGACACGACTGAGCAACTTCACTTTCACTTTTCACTTTCATGCATTGGAGAAGGAAATGGCAACCCACTCCAGTGTTCTTGCCTGGAGAATCCCAGGGACAGGAGAGCCTGGTGGGCTGCTGTCTATGGGGTTTCACAGAGTCAGACACGACTGAAGTGACTTAGCATAGCATATATATTATTGATGTATAGTTGCCTTACAAAGTTCCAGGTGCACAGCAAGGTGATTCAGTTATACATATACACATATATTATTTTTCAGTTTATTTTCTATTATAGGTATTTCAAGAGATTGACAAAGGCACTACAGTTCCCAGTGTTATATAGTAAAACTTTGTTGGTTGTTGCTCATCTTTTTTTTAAATTAGAAATCTAGCATTCTATTCATACTAAGTCAAACAAGTGGAATCAAAATGTCATAAATTTTTTAGTTAGGCAAACATTAATACGTTTTCTAAAATATATATTATATGTACTACTGAGTAACTATTATTCACTTAATACCATTGTACCATGAGTGGTCAACACAAAAGTAGTAGAATTCTATATCACCAAAGCTACCATTCAAGAGGAAAACCTGACACATATCAGAATTATCTTAGAATTTTTTGAAAAATGCCAAGGTATTGCTTTTATTCTCCAAAGCTATAGATATGTTGCTAATGAGCAGTCATGCTTAAAATCAACTGGACCATAATGATAATCTTTTAGTTTTATCTAGTTTGTTTCATTGTTTTCTATTTCATGTTCAGTGCTCCCGTTTAATTCAGTTTATGTTTTCCAATTTCTCCATCTCTTACCTTTGATGTTCTTTCTCAAGCCTTTATGAAGTTTTTAAAATAAGTGTATCTCTGATGACCTGAGCTGACACAAGGTGGCAACTGGGGATCACACCCAGCATCCCATACCCCAGGGTGCTGCTGCCTATAGGGACATTGCCATTTTGCTTTTGCAATGGTACAATGCAAAGGACAGAGAAGGCAATGGCACCCCACTCCACTACTCTTGCCTGGAAAATCCCATGGACGGAGGAGCCTGGTAGGCTGCAGTCCATGGGGTTGCTAGGATTGGGACACGACTGAGCGACTTCACTCACTTTTCACTCTCATGCATTGGAGGAGGAAATGGCAACCCACTCCAGTACTCTTGCCTGGAGGATCCCAGGGATGGGGGAGCCTCGTGGGCTGCCGTATATGGGGTCGCACAGAGTTGGACACGACTGAAGCGACTTAGCAGCAGCAGCAGCAGCAATGGAAAGGAAGGGACTCCTGTGGGCTCAAAGTATGCCCTGGTGCTGGAAGGCTTGCATGCAATCTGAAAGCCTTGATCACTCATTGGACGGCGGTCATGCCAATCTTTGCCTCCTGGCAATGAGCTTAGAGCTGGCGCTGGAGGAAGTGGTCGGGGTTGACCCTTCCAGCTCCACCTACCGTCGCCAGCCCATCAGGGTCTTTCCCGCCTTGACTGCGGTCAGCTCAGCTTCGGTCTTGGTGGGCCGGTCTGTGGACCACCCCCTCACCATTCCTGTTGTGGGGCCCACACCAGCAACTCGCAGACTCCTGTTCCCTGTGCAGCCGACGTCTCTGCTGTCCCCACCCCCACCCTGCGGTCCCACTGCCAACAGCGCAACACTCAGCCCAGCGGCCGCCATCTTCCCCACAGACCGCACTGCAGGAGGATCACTGTCTGGCACGTCTCTCCTGCCATGTCTGCCACAGAGGAGCACGACTGGATCCCACGTGGCCCGGAGAGAGCTGGTGGTGGGGCGGGCCCCGACCCCAGTCTCCTTGGGGTCCAAGCATCTGCTTGCGAGGGGACGGAAGGAGTCGAGGAGGCCACGGCTCTTCTAGCTTCCCTGGAGGTCTCCAGAGCCCTTCCCGGGGAGCAGGGTTGGCCACAGGCCGCAGTGGAAGAGGAATGTGGTAGAGAGCCGTTAGAGGAGTCGGAGATGGAGGAAGATGTAGAGATGCAGGAGGACAAAGAAGAGGGTGAGATCGATTTCGAGTTGGAGGATGTGGAGGAGGAGGAGCACCTGTCTGGAGAGGGCGAGGAAGAGGAGGATGAGAGTGAGCAGGAGGGTGCGGAAGTGGTTGCAGGCCTTGGATTCTGCATGGATACGTTTGGGCCCCTGTTCCAGGGTCACCTCGACTCCTTTCTACGCAATTTCCGTAACAACAGACATGTCCTGCTCTGGCCTCACGCTGACCGCCTGATGGCCAGGGGCTGCTCCCAGCCACCCTCGGACGCTGGAGAAGGTCTGGTGCCTCCTCAGGAGCAGGAAGACCTGGGAGAGGGAGGCAGAGTCTTGCAGGGTGAGTACCCACTGGAGGGCGATACACCCTGGGAGCTGTGGGATCCTGCGGAGGGGGTTGCATCCTAGAAGAGAAAGGAACCAGCAGTGGAGGCCGAGTTCTGGGCGAGGAAGCCCTGACTGCTGCCTCTGAGACTGGGAGGCTGAGGCCTGTGATCCCGGAGGGGCTGAGGCGGGCAAGTGGTGGCTGAGCCTTCAGGCCCTTGTGGGGCCATTGAGCTCAAAGGCAGGTAGGTCTCTAGCAGTCACACAGTGGGTCAGAACTCTCAAAAACCTCCGGGCACAATTTACACAAGTGGAAGCCCAGTTCTGGAGACCTTCATGGTCTCGAGAAACAGCATGCTGCCTTCTCCCAACCTAGAGGCAAACAAGTGGCATCCCTCCCTGTTGGTCAACGGCTTTAACAAATGTGAATATTCTTGGTAGGAGGATCTGAGAAAACGATGACATAGCACAGGGGCACTTTTCAGCAATTGAGGAATCTGTGAGTGTCCCCATAGAATTTGTCTTTAAGTCAAACAAACATTTTTTTTTCCATTGAAGCTCCGACACACACATACAAAATGGTATCAGTATCAAATGATTCGGATCCCTTCTCCACAGGGGCCAGAAATAATCAGAAAGATCTGTGTACCGATCTACTGGAAAGAGGGGAAAAACATTTGTGAAAATTGTCAAGCAGCAGACATGATGGGGGGCTAGAAATGTATCCAGGTATTATTTGTTGTTTCTTTCATTAAACCTATTTCTCTTCTCTCAGGCCTAGACTCTGCTGCTGGTTTTAAGTTGGGATATTTTCCCTGCCAACTTTTGACCCCAATGTCTGCATCATTCTGCCCTAATGATGAGGGTGAGGATCAGTATGAAAACACTGATGAAGAGGAAGAGGATGGAAATGAAAAACCTGAAGGACTCTAAATGGATGTGGTCTCAGCAAAGAGCAGCTCTGGATAATACAGGTATTGTTGTATAGGCTTTCGTACGACATAACCATTCCTGACACATACCTGTTACTAACAGCTTTATATTTTTAATTTTTCTTCTGTAAAGTAAATAAGAAAATTGTTGAGATTTAATTTTTGAAAAACAGTTTATTTTTAGTAATGTATTCTAGAAAATGTAGGAGGCAGTATGTTCTGAAATGTATTTCATTTATAGCCACAAGTCCTTTGTCCTGTAGCTTTAAGTCTAGTATAGTTGGTGAATTTATCAGACCTGGAAATGGAGACCAGTGCTTGTTTAGAGAATAGTCACCAGAAGCAGCAGCTAAAGTGACTAGGCCATGCATTAGCTGTGTCATCATCACCTGGCCACAGAATTGTAGTCTCGTGTACTGACGATGACTTTGAGAAAGCGATTCCTTACAAAGTAGTAAGATGTTAAGGGTTTCAAGAGAACTGCATTTCAGGATTAATTCACAAATATTAGTTCAATTTATATTTTTTTATTCAAAAGAAAAGAAAACTAATCTCAGTATTATTTTTGGTTGTCACTGAAGTGGTAATTATATCTTTGTTTCTCTTTCCTCTATTCATTCATCTTTTAGTCTCTCTCACTCACTGTCTCACTCTTTCTTAGTTTTCATGCATGTGGATGTTTGATAAAGCCTCATCCTCGTTTTACACATGTGGAAACTGAAGGTCTGGAAATATAAGGGATTGATGATTTGTGCAAGGGAACACTAGTTTTTTAGGGGGAATGACTTATTTAAATCACAGTGTGGCCTTTCAAGGAATCAGCAAGCATTTATAGTGGTGGGCAAGAGGGAGATAAGTATTGCATGAGCAATGATGTGCACCCTGATCACCAAGGGTCTGGGTTACAAGAAGAAAACATTAAGAAAATAGATGTACATAGTGTTGACTCATATTTAGAAAGTCACTGCATGTTATTGAGGTACAATTGTTAACTGGCTCTTATTTCCTCCTACAGTGGGAAGGCATAGAAAAAGCAGACAGCAAAAGAAAAGATGAATCTGTTCTTCATGGATATTCTTGTTTACATTAGCCTGAAATTCTAATTTTGTTTCAAAGTTTCAATGCCCCAAAGTGATACTAACTACTGACATCTGACTTTACTCTTACCTTTTACAGATAATTTGATAGTATTGTTCACATTGGAAATAAAAGCTTGTTTGAAAGTAATAAGCCGTAGTTGTTTTTTTTTTTTTTTTCACATAAATACCACTGATTCAAATCTATCATTGTTCAATTTATTTTGGCCCACCTTACTGTCACTGAAAGCGATTTCTTTCTGGTATTTGTCAAGCCTGTTTTAAATCCTTTTATTGCAGCCCCAAATAAATTAAAATATAAGATTGTAAATAATTTGTGGGATGGTGCCCTAGCCTCTACTATATTTTATTGAAAGGAACTGATGGATGACCTAGCTTCCCTGGAACAGCAGCATCAGCATCAGCTGGAAACTTGTTTGCAATGCACATTCTCAGACCCTGCTCCAGACCTACTGAGTTGGAAATTCTGAGGGTAGGCCGCTAGCCATCAGGGTTTTACAGTCCTCCAGCTGCTACTGAAGCACATTGAAGTTTCAGAACCACTGCTTTAGAGCAGTGGGGGAAAGGTTTGCTACACCCACTGCAGGATCATCCTTAACTCACTGACTTGGTACTGTTGCAGGTAAACTAAACAGGGTGGTAAGATCTGGACTTAGGAAGACACTAGAATTCTCAGGGGCTTGAGACACAAAGAGGGGTGTGTTAGTGTCCTAAGGTTACCGTAACAAATTGCCACAAACCAGATGGCTTAAAACAACAGAAATACATTCTCAGTTCTGGAGGCCAGAAGTCTGAGGTCAAGGTATCAGCAAGGGTGGTCCCTTCCAGAGGCTCTGAGGGAGAATCTGTTTCATGCCTCTCTCCTAATTTCTGGTGGTTGCTGTCAGTCGTTGGCATTTCCATCGTCACATAGCGTTTTCCCCTGTCTGTTTCTTTGTCCTTTCTCTTCTCATAAGGATATCAGTCATACTGAATTAAAGACCCACCCTAATCCAGTATGACCTCATCTTAACTGTTAACACCTGCAAATATCCTAGTTCCAAAGAATGTCACATTTACAGGTTCAAGGGGTAAAACTTCAACATATCTTTTTAGGGGGACAAAATACAGCTTATAGCATGGGGCAAAGATTCAGGGGTGGAAGCGACAGATAGATAAAGGGTAAAGGGTACCCTTCTGAAAGGGTAAAGGCATTATGATACCATACATATGTGAAGTTTAAAAAGATGCAACAGTTCTTATATTGATTATAGGTTCATATATTTGTAGTAAAAGGTATACATAGGAGTGATGCATACATATGTAGCATGCAGAAAGGTGTGTATGAAAACAATAACCTTATTTAGGACAGTGGTTAAATCTTATTCAATAGAGGGAGAATTCAACTGGGGAGAGGTATAATGGGTTTAAATTTTATTTGTAATCTTTTGTTTTTAAGATGAGCGATGTTTGCATGGGTGTAGTAATCTCTGTACCTTTGTCTAGGTCTGAAATATCGCCTCTAAAGAAAATTGAAAGGCAAAATGGGCCTAATATCTGGAACTTACTGAAGGAAAACTGTAAAGTGCTATTTGAGCAGAGTAGAGAGGATCAGAGGAGAGTACCAGGGGTTTGGGGTAGAAGGCCTTATTTCTGTATTTAGTTCAGGCCACTTGAATGCTCGCTAGTTAGCAGCAATACCTTTTCCTATTTTCTGTGCTAGTTCATCTCATATCCTTGAGTATATGAACATTATTTATTAATGTTACTCCCCGACTCCCTAAAGTGTGAGCTTCTGAACTTATAGGCTTCTATTCGTCTCTTCTAAAGCATTGTAGTTTCTTCTTCATAGGTGCTTGATAAGGTTTGTTAAAGTGAAGTTAGTATAAGGTATCCACAGCCCTTTTCCATGACTCTGGTTTTGTCATTTAAAAATGTATTATCACAGAGTATTACTTACGGCTAGAACAAAGAAAAAAGGCACAAGACCTTTTTTCATTGTTGTTTAATGAAGTAACAGTCCAAGTAGAAATTTATCCATGTAGTGTCACTTGAAAGGCTTCAGATTGGTTGTTTGGCTCTTGCCTTTCTAGGAGTGTGTGTGTGTGTGTGTGTGTGTGTGTGTGTGTGAGTGTGTATTTCTGTGCTAATATAGTTAATGTAATGTAATTCAGTCGTGTCCAGCTCTTTGCAACCCTGTGGACTGTAGGCCTCCAGGCTCCTCTGTCCATAGGAGTGTCTCACTGGCCCATTCAGAATACTGGAATGAGTTGTCATTTCCTCTTGAAGGGGATCTTCCCGAGCCAGGGATTGAACCTGCATCTCATGGGTCTCCTGCATTGCAGGCAATTGCTTAACACTGAGCCACCCATGTATAGCCGTAGTTAATATGAAAGGCCCTTATGTGGGCTTCAGAATTTTTGGAGGTTCACTATAAACAAAAAACACCTCTTTTTGAGATAAGCCTTTTTTGGTGCGTACTCTTGAGTCCGTGTCCCTGCCTCTCATTATGGTCCAGGTACCTAGGGCCCTGAATTTACTCCCCAAGTGGCCCCATGTCCCCAGCCCCAAGAGGCATGTGTGTTCCTCTTCACTGAGTCTGTGCTTCTAAGGGTTGAGTGGCACAGTCAGTGCTATACTCTCAGGACTGAGAGGAATCTAAGAGGTGGTGGCTTTGTATACAGGCAACAGGACAAGTGGGCCACATTATCCACATAGATGTACGTGACGCCTCTCATGGTGAGGGAGGAACCTCAGCCTTGCTTCACTGAAGGTTGCTGAAGCTCTAACATATCGGGCTTCTCTGGGTCTCTGAGAGATGGTCCCTAAATCAGGTCAGGGACAAACCCTTTCCTGTTACTCTGGGTGTTTGTGGGTTTCCCTATTTTCACATGTATTGAATATATTCTCACTGAGTCCTTCAACCTTGAAAATTTGGGGCTTCTTTAGGATAAGACCTGTCTTGTACCTATCTGTCTCAGCCAGGAAAGGTTAGGCTGTTTTGATATTTTCCTTGGTTATGGCTCCATGTTCTCAAAGGATGTGATCCAAAACTCTCCTTTATTCCACTGCCTGGGAGATTACCATTGGGAGAAAAAGAAACGGGTATGGTGGGTGCCAGAGATGGAAACGATTTTCTGTTACCACTTAGGGATATTTTAATGATACTACAGTTAGTGATGAAGAATCACTGTCCTCTAAGCCCCCTATTTTCAGATGCTTGTAACTCCAAGGAATACAAAGGAGTACACATTCAAAACTCTAACATGGCAGGACTCTTGGAAAATGATGTTTTGTGAAATGTGGTATTCTTAAGTCCTCTGTGATATGAATCACATAGTATTATAGCATAGCTTTTGAGGCATGAAATTTACATTTCGTAGAAGTCTAAGCAATGGTTTATGTGTGCTTAGATGAGGAATTGATCTCATCACCAAATCCATGAAGAAAATCAGTTTAAAACTATTCTAAGAGGCACCTAAAACTTAGCTCTTTTTCTCTCCCTCTCTTTCAATTTGTTATTTACTCCAGTGCCTTTATTTCCATTTCCCACCATATTTTAGTCCCCATCAGTTCCTTATAAATTATGAACTATTTCGTATATACAGAAGATAATACAGCATATATGTAAGGTATATTGTAATAATATAAAAACCTGTTTACCCATCACACAGCTTGAAAATTAGAACATAGCCAATGCTTCTGAATCTTACCTGTGTCCTCCATGATTCAGTTTCTCATTCCTTCCCAGAGGTAACAACTATCCTGAACTTTATTAATAATTCACTTATTTATACATTCCCTGCATGGAAATGTTCCTTCAAATTACATTATTTCTTGTCCATTTTGGAGTGTATGCAAATATACTTATACTAGATGTATTACTTGTGTTTCTCCCCTCCCCCATCACCCTGTGTTTGTGAGATTTATGTATATTGATGTGTACAACTTATAAGTCAGTTTTCATTGCTGTACAGTTATCCATCATATGAAAATCCCACAATGTGTCTATTTCCTGTTTGTGGACATATGGGTTGTTTTCATTTTTATCTTTTTGCAAATCATTGTGCAGTGAACTTTCTCGTTCATATCCCCTGATGCCCATCCACGAGAGTTTCTCTAGATTCTCAGTTGAGGGCAATTTTATACACAATTGCCCCCAACCAAGGAACATTTGATAATGTCTGGAAACATCTTTGGTTGTCATAAGCGAGGATGTGCTCCTGGCATCTAGTGGGTAGAGGCCAGAGACACTGCTAAGCACCCTACAATGGACAGGACAGTCCACAACGCAGCATTGTCTCTTCCAAAATGTCAACAGTTGAGAAGCCCTGATCTCCAGTACATTCATAGACATGAAAGTCCTGGATCATAGTGTGTGCCCACGTTCTGTTGCAGGGAAAAGCCAGTTCTGACCCCATGTTGGAACTGTTACTTTGACTTGTTTTTCATTGCTTTTGTTATAGTCATACACAATGGCTGCCTCAGAGAATCCTGCCCCTCTGCCTAACTGTTAAACTAAACTGCTTTTGTTCAAGACCCTATCCACATGCGGATGACTGAAAGGAAGAAGTTAAACATCTCCTTCCCGAGGCCTGCCATTCTAAGAGATATTTACAACATTTATGGGCTTTTCACTTTGTTTCCTCACCTCCTCCCACCTGATCTATAAAGGAATCTTGTATCCAGACCCTGATAAGATGGTTATTTTGAGACATTAGTCGGCCATCTGATAGGTCAGATGGCTTTCCAGATAAAATGGTATTCCTTGCCTCAACACCTTATCTCTGATTCGTTAGCCCATCGTGCAGGGAGCAGAGCAAGCTTGGGCTCAGGAACAGTTCAACTGTACCTGTTGTTGATTAGTCGTTAAGTCATGTCCGACTCTTTTGTGACCCCCATATAGTGTAGCCTGCAAGGCTCCCCTGATCATGGAATTTCCCAGGCAAGAATACTGGAGTGGGTTGCCATTTCCTTCTCCAGGGGCTCTTCCTGGCCCAGGGATCAAACTTGCATGTCCTGCATTGGCAGGTGGATTCTTTATTGCTGAGCCAGCAGGGAAGCCCCTCAACTTTACTAGGTAATCTCAAAAATCTTTCAAAATGGTTGTACCGGTTTATATTCCCAAAGCAGGAAATGAGAATTCTACTTGCTCCACATTCTTGCCTACTTAGAGCATAATTACTGTCATTATCTTTTTTAAGTCATAAGTTTTTTGTTTTGTTTTTAATATTTATTTGACTGCGTTGGGTCTTCGTTGTGGCACGTGGGATCTTTGTTTCAGTGCACGTTGTGGCACGTGGGCTCAGTAGTTGCAGCTCTCTAGTTGTGAGACGTGGTCTTAGATGCTCAGCAGCATGTGGGATCTTAATTCCCTGTGCGCATGTATGATTAGTCATTAAGTTGTGTCTGACTCTTTGAGACCCATTGGACTGTAGTCCTCCAGGCTCCTAAATCCCCAAATATTGGGATTCTCCAGGCAATAATACTGGAGTGGGTTGCCATGCCCTCCTCCAGGAGATCTTCCTGACCCAGGACTCGAAGCTGCATCTCCTGTGTCTCCTGCACTGAAGGAGGATTCTTTTTACCCACTCACTAGCTGTTGGGAAAGCACCTTAGTTCCCTGACCAGTGACCAAACCTGCTTTTCCTGCATTGCCAGGCAGGTTCTTAACCATCAACAACCAGGGAAGTCCCAACCATATATACTATATGAGGCCATTGTTAAGGGCCGCCCTGGTGTCAGTCTGTCCTCTGGAGAAGGGAATGGCTAACCACTCCAGCATTCTTGGGGCTTCCTTGGTGGCTCAGATGGTAAAGAATCTGCCTGCAATGCAGGAGATCTGGGTTTGATCCCTGGGTCAGAGAGAACCACTGGAGAAGGGAATAGCAACCTCACTCCAGGATTCTTGCCAGGAGAATTTACAAAATTAAAAACTGGCATGCATAAATAGATGATAAGAGTATACAAAACAACTGGGGGTATGAAGAAAAAGAATGAGAGACTTTTGGGAGGTGGTCACTTTTATTTAACTCAGGTATTTACAATTTAAAGAACTATTTTCCTGAATAATACCACATAACTGGCATAATCAGGAGGGTGGGAAGCGAGGAAGCCACTGGACTACTCTGTTTCTGCTGAGACCATCACAGATTTTGGCTGCGAGACCACACTGACTCCTTCTCCATCTATACAGTCAAAGTAGATGTCTCATGCCTTGCCTTTTGATACCCACAAAGCTAGGAACTGTACCCTGGGACCTCTATTGTCACTGATGCAAAAGAATGAAATTTTATGAGCCCACGCTCACTAACAGAAAACAGAAACCACAGGAGAAGCGCGGACTACACCTCACTTCTCCTTCCAAGTCTCATGGATGTTTCTTATCTACTTGGAAGAAGCTTCTATTCGTGGAATCCAGGCCATCCAGGCAAGACTTCAGAAAAGGTGGACTTGGTTTCCAACTTCTATCAAGACTTACCTGCTGTAATTGGGATTGGGATGGAGTCAGGTGAGCTAATCTATGACATTTGCCGCAGGATGTAAAACTGAAGGTGGAGATGCCAGTTTGGAGGCTATTGTAGTAGTCCACCTGAGAGATGATGGCGTCTTGGATCAGGGTGACAAAAGCAAAGGTAGTTAGGAAGTGGTTGGATTTACGTTTTACTCAGAAAACAGGACTCGCCTGTACATTATGGCAGGGTTCAGGGAAAGATAAAAAAGTCTGAGGATTAATACTTCCTTTCACTCCTGTCCTAGACATCCAGTTTTCTTTGCAAACCCTCAAGCCTGGTCTAGGAGCCCGTCTGATGTATATAACCATATCATGTGTTTGGGAATTCTTTGTTTCATCATCTGTATTTCTACTACACAGTCATTTCCCCAGGGGTCGATGTATGTGTGGCTGTGCGTGGCACAGTGGCTGGCATGGTGCTCTCTCAATAAATACTGTTATAATGATGAATGAAGGAATGCTGGATCACTATGAGTTCATCGGCTCAGTGATGGTGAATTTCTCTGTATTAAGGGGCCCTATGACTCCTTGCTTATTTCCAGTGTTGCCAGGTGGGGCTACATCTTCTAGTGTGCGTTGTGAACACATTTTAGTAGTCAAAAACTGAGATCCAAACCCAAGTAACGGGCGTGCAATTGAGGCTTATTCCCGCCAATTCACATTATGTTCAGCTAAATTTCCCTTTTGCTCTCCATGAGAGTGATTGCCCTAAGCCCACTTATGCCTCATTATAGTAAATCAGAACCCCAGAGAAAATTCTTTTTCTTTTGTCCTGTGCTCCATTGCGAAGAAGAGCATGTCCACATGAATATCTAGACAAAGCTGCTGACAGAAAGGTATAACTGCTGAAGCTGCTGCTATAGGAAATATTTGAGAGTCTCATTGAAAAGGAAAGCAGAAACATTAACTTGATATGGACTAAGAGCTTTGAATAATGTTATATGTGTAAGCCTTTAAATTCTGTGATGACAATAAAACACTAAGTCTAGTCATTCCAAATTATAAAGTAAGGCAATAAGCTGGTTCCATGTAACTTAAGGGTTTACCACCCCTACTGAGTACGCCAGAATCTACACTTCAGGTCTCCCAAAGAAAAGCCATCATGAACGATCAGTTGCTGTGTACATTGTCACTTCTAAATTAATGGGATAGCAGCACGTTTAAAATGAATTTATTGTGATTCAGTGAGGGTAGTAGTTTGTATATATATTAAGCCCCTGCATATGAATGTGTTCCATTCTGAGAGTGCTTTCAGAAGTCCAATGTATTTGTTAAGTTCAACAAAGTTAACCTAGATACACAATTAACACTACCGGCTATATAGTACTATTGTAATAGATTTATAATACTTTACACATGCTGCAGCTGCTGCTGCTACGTCGCTTCAGTCGTGTCCGACGCTGTGCAACCCCACAGACGGCAGCCCACCAGGCTCCCCCGTCCCTGGGGTTCTCCAGGCAAGAACACTGGAGTGGGTTGCCATTTCCTACTCCATTACACATGACTAATACATAAACAAACAAACACAGAAAATAATGAAAACTTTTTTAATCTTAGAATACACTGCCTTGAAAAGTATACTAGTACAGTATAACAGGGGCTGGCATCGAATGAACAGGCAAGAAGAGTTACTGACTGGAGGAGGGAAAGGAAGTGGGAGATGGTATGGCTGGAAGATTGCCAGCCATAGGAGATGGAGGGAAAGCCGCAATTTTTGCATCTTTGAAAGCTCACAAGTTGAAGATTCGCACATGGGAACTCACTGTATTCCTTGGGGCTCTAAAGCCTTCCTGGAGCCTGTGTCAGAAAGAGCCTTTTCTGATCTCCTGGATTCCAGGAGCTTCTGACTGAGGCAGACACATTTGGAACATATCCTAGGCTCTAACTCCCCCTGGACTGCATTTTCCAACCCTTCTGTACACCACAACCTCCCCTCAGTCAGAGTTACAAAACTCATCTCAGGAACTATGGATAAGGTCAAGTGGCTCCCATGACCTATGTTTTGTCTTCTAATTGGCTTCAGTGATCCATGTTTTTCCTTCTCATATGTCCTATCAACTGGCCAGAAGAAAAAGCCCACTTAACTCCAGAGTATCTTCCATTTTTTGAGCACTGATTGTATATCTGGCAAGAATAATTTCAGTGCTTTCCATGAATTAACTCATCGTATCCTACATGGAAGTCTTATTACTATCTTACTCTGGAGATGAGGAAACTGAGGCAAAGCAAAGCTGTGTAAGTTGCTTAAGATTCCACAGCTAGTGAGTGGCACAGGTGAAATTCAAACCCAGCCAGTCTCGCTTCAGAGTCTAAGCTCTGACTTCTGCTACATCATCTCCCCTCTTGGATGGAAAATGTGAGGAATAATACCTATCTTAGAGAGCTGAAGTGAGAATTAAATGATTACTATTAATTCTGTGCAGGAGGGTGGCCACTTTCTGATCAGTGGGCTGGGACAGAGAGTATACTTTGTAATGAAGATCCACACATAATCCTCAGACCAAAATAACCATTTTTGTTTATTTTTAATGAATTTAAAGTGAAGTTCTACATGAGAAAGGTATCATATTAGTTCATTTCATTGGAAAGAAGCTCTCTGATCTTCAAATACGTTTGCATGAAGAAGAACACTAGTAACGTCATTCTACTTCAATAACTACACTAGTCTTTGACTGTGTGGATCACAACAAACTGTGGAAAACTCTTAAAGAGATGGGAATATCAGACCACTTTACCTGCCTCCTGAGAAATGTGTATGGAGGTCAAGAAGCAACAGTTAGAACCGGACATGGAACAGTGGACTGGTTCCAAATTGGGAAAGGAGTATGTCAAGGCTGTAAGTTGTCGCATTGCTTATTTAACTTATGTGCAGAGTATATCACGTGAAATTCCGGGCTGGATGAAGATCAAGTTGGAATCAAAATTGCCGGGAGAAATATCCATAACCTGAGATATGCAGATGACACCACACTTAGGGCAGAATGCAAAGTGGAACTGAAGAGCCTCTTGATGAAAGTGAAAGAGGAGAGTGAAAAAGTTGGCTTAGAATTCAACACTCAAAAAACTAAGACCTTGGCATTTGGTCCCATCACTTAATGGCAAATAGATGGGGAACCAATGGAAACGGTGACAGATTTATTTTCTTGGGCTCCAAAATCACTGCAGATGGTGAGTACAGCCATGAAATTAAAAGATGCTTGCTCCTTGGAAGAAAAGCTATGACAAACCTAGACAGTGAATTAAACAGCTGAGACATTACTTTGATGACAAAAGTCCATATAGTCAAAGTTTTTCCAGTTTTTGGACCATAAAGGAGGCTGAGAGCCAAAGAATCCATGCATTCTAACTGCGTTGTTGGAGAACACTCTTGAGTGTCCCCTGGACTGCAAGGAAAACAAACCAGTCAATGCTAAAGGAAATCAACCCTGAATGTTCACTGGAAGGACTGATCCTGAAACTGAAGCTCCGATATTTTGGCCACCTCATGCGAAAAGCCAACCCACTGGAATAGACTCTGATGCTGGGAAAGATAGAAGGCAGGAGGAGAAGGGGACAACAGAGGATGACATGGTTGGATGGCATCACCAACTCTATGGACATGAGTTTGAGCAACTCTGAGAGATCGTGAAGGAAAGGGAAGCCTGGGGTGCTGCAGTCCATGGGATTGCAAAAAGTCAGACACAACTGAGGGGCAGAACAACTGAACAACAGCAAATAGCTATAAAAAAGTGTCTGAAAGTTCCTGAAAAAGGTAAAAGCCTTATGGTTGTCTCATCAATTCCACTATTAGCTATATAAGCCAAAGAATTAGAAGTATTTGTTCAAACAAAAGGTAACAAAAAGTTCTATCCCCATGTTCATAACAGCCCTAACCGAAATGGGAACCCAAATGGGAAACACCCCAAGGATCCACCAACTTGTCCTCAACTTGTCTCACATTCATAAACAAAAGTGACCCTCTGTACCCGGGCATAGCATTCAGCCGCAAAAAGGAATGAGAGAGGCCAGACACAAAAGGTCACATATTGTAGGATTTTATTTTTCTCAGCTACCTAGAAAATGTAAGTTCATAGAGGTAAACAGAAGATTAGTAGTTATCAGAGCCTGGTTGCAGCAAGGGGGAAATGGAAAAGGAGTGATTACTGGCATGGGGTTTCCTTTAGGAGTGATGATTTATTTAGGCACAACAGAGAGAATGGCTGAGAAGCATTGTGAACGTACTAAATGCCTGTGACATTCACCACAATAGTGCAATAATATTTTTAAACACAAAAAGTGCTTATTGGCTTAAGACTTCTGCAAATAGATTGGGAATTGACTTCAACAAATGCTGGGCTTCCTTTGTGGCTCAGCTGGTAAAGAATCCTCCTGCAATGTGGGAGACCTGGGTCAGATCCCTGGATTTGGAAGATCCACTGGAGAAGGGAATGGCTACCCACTCCAGTACTCTAGCCCAGAGAATTCCATGGACTGTGTAGTCCATGGGGTCGCAAACAGTCGGACATGACATGACTGAGTGACTTTCACTTTCACTTTTCAGCAAATGCTGAAATGCATGCTTTAGGAAAACTCTTTGAACATAATACCGGGGAACGAAATAGAGGAATACTTGAAGATATCCCTAAATTTTTAAAAGATGCCCCTATAGTGTTAAGGGAGCTACTGAAGAGAGCCAATAGATATATTTGCCTCAAGAATTTTATGATTGTGGTGTTTCAGTGCTCCAGATCATAGCAGCCATTCTCCTAAAATAGCCCCTAGTGGGCATAGGCACTCGGACATATGGCTCATAAAGTTAAATTGAGTCTTTGACACTTAGAAATGGGCTTGACAGCTTGGGACCCAATGGACTATCCCCATTGAAAATATTGAGTATGAGTTAGGTAAAACAAAACAAGGCCGGTACAAGGGGTGAAATCTATAATGCATAAGTTCTATATAAGGCAAGGTTGATTATCCTCACTGTGTCTCCTACTAAAGGCCATAACTCTTAAATACCGTCACCTGGGGGATGGAGTGGGTAAACATTTAAATATGTGCATTTGGGAGGGGGTGTCACTGTTTAATGTAGAGCAGGTGATTAGCACAGTCATGAAAAGAAGTCTCTCTTCATTTCTCGGAGCCTTGAAGTGAATTGGGGAGCCCTGATGAATCCCTTTTCAGCTCCTATTTTTACTCCTTCCACTCTCCAGTCTCCATTCTCGAGGCATCCATGTTAACGGTATGTTCTTTTCTAAGTAACTTTAGCAACATTAAAACCTCTAAATTCTCCTTCTGTCTCTCACAGAAGGTTGAAACAGTTGCTCATATGTGATCTATGCAGTTTATCTTTTTTTCTTTATATTTATATATATATAGAAAATAAATATAATAATACATATACATATATATGTATATATTATTGATGTATAGTTGCCTTACAAAGTTCCAGTTGCACAGCAAGGTGATTCAGTTATACATATACACATATATTATTTTTCAGTTTATTTTCCATTATAGGTATTTCAAGAGATTGACAAAGGCACTACACTTCCCTGTGGTATATATTAAAACTTTGTTGGTTGTTGCACATCTTTTTTTAAAATTAGAAATCTAGCATTCTATGCATACTAAGTCAAACAAGTGGAATCCAAAATGTCATAAATATTTTAGTTAGGCAAACATTAATAAGTTTTCTAAAATATATATTATACATACTAGTGAGTAACTATTATTCCCTTAATACCATTGTACCATGAGTGGTCAACACAAAAGTAGTAGAATTCTATATCACCAAAGCTACCACTTAATAGAAAAACCTGACACATATCAGAATTATATTGAAAAATGCCAAGAATTTTTTGAAAAATGCCAAGGTATTGCTTTTATTCTCCAAAGCTATAGATATGTTGCTAATGAGCAGCCATGCTTAAAATCAACTGGACCATCTGATGATCTTTAGTTTTATGTAGTTTGTTTCATTTTTTCTATTTCATATTCAGTGCTCCCGTTTAATTCAGTTTATGTTTTCCAATTTCTCCATCTCTTACCTTTGATGTTCTTTCTCAAGCCTTTATGAAGTTTTTAAAATAAGTGTATCTCTGATGACCTGAGCTGACACAAGGTGGCAACTGGGGACCACACCTAGCTTCCCATACCCCAGGGTGCCGCCTATAGGGACATTGCCATTTCCTTTTTGCAATGGTGCAATGTAAAGGACAGAGAAGGCAATGGCACCCCACTCCACTACTCTTGCCTGGAAAATCCCCTGGACCGAGGAGCCTGGTAGGCTGCAGTCCATGGGGTCGCTAGGAGTCAGACACGACTGAGCAACTTCACTCACTTTTCACTCTCATGCATTGGAGGAGGAAATGGCAACCCACTCCAGTACTCTTGCCTGGAGGGTCCCAGGGATGGGGGAGCTTGGTGGGCTGCCGTCTATGGGGTCGCACAGAGTCGGACACGACTGAAGCGACTTAGCAGCAGCAGCAGCAGCAATGGAAAGGAAGGGACTCCTGTGGGCTCAAAGTATGACCTGGTGCTGGAAGGCTCCCATGCAATCTGAAAGCCTTGATCACTCATTGGACGGCGGTCATGCCAATCCTTGCCTTCTGGCAAATGAGCTTAGAGCTGGCGCTGGAGGAAGTGGTCGCGGTTGACCCTTCCAGCTCCACCTACCGTCACCAGCCCATCAGGGTCTTTCCCGCCTTGTCCACCGCCAGCTCAGCTTCGGTCTTGGTGGGCCGGTCTGTGGACCACCCCCTCACCATTCCTGTTGTGGGACCCACACCAGCCACTCGCAGACTCCTGTTCCCTGTACAGCCGACGCCTCTGCTGTCCCCACCCCAACCCTGGGGTCCCACTGCCAACAGCGCAACACTCAGCCCAGCGGCCGCCATCTTCCCCACAGACCACACTGCAGGAGGATCACTGTCTGGCACGTCTCTCCTGCCATGTCTGCCACAGAGGAGCACGACTGGATCCCAGGTGGCCCGGATAGAGCTGGTGGCGGGGCGGGCCTCGACCCCAGTCTCCTTGGGGTCCAAGCATCTGCTTGGGAGGGGACGGAAGGAGTCGAGGAGGCCACGGCTCTTCTGGCTTCCTTGGAGGTCTCCAGAGCCCTTCCCGGGGAGCAGGGTTGGCCACAGGCTGCAGTGGAAGAGGAATGTGGTAGAGAGCCGTTAGAGGAGTTGGAGATGGAGGAAGATGTAGAGATGCAGGAGGACGAGGAAGAGGGTGAGATTGACTTCGACATGGAGGACTTGGAGGAGGAGGAGCACCTGTCTGGAGAGGGCGAGGAAAAGGAGGATGAGAGTGAGCAGGAGGGTGCGGCAGAGGTTACAGGCCTTATGTTCTGTGTGGAGACGTTTGAGCCCCTGTTCTGGAGTCATGTCCACCCCTTTCTACACAACTTCCGTGACAACAAATATGTCCTGTTCTGGCCTCCCACTGACAGCCTGATGGCCAGGGGCTGCTCCCAGCCACCCTCGGACGCTGGAGAAGGTCCGGTGCCTCCTCAGGAGCAGGAAGACCTGGGAGAGGGAGGCAGAGTCTTACAGGGTGAGTACCCACTGGAGGGCGATACACCCTGGGAGCTGTGGGATCCTGCGGAGGGGGTTGCATCCTAGAAGACAGAGGAACCAGCAGTGGAGGCCGAGTTCTGGGCGAGGAAGCCCTGACTGCTGCCTCTGAGACTGGGAGGCTGAGGCCTGTGATCCCGGAGGGGCTGAGGCGGGCAAGTGGTGGCTGAGCCTTCAGGCCCTTGTGGGGCCATTGAGCTCAAAGGCAGGTAGGTCTCTAGCAGTCACACAGTGGGTCAGAACTCTCAAAAACCTCCGGGCACAATTTACACAAGTGGAAGCCCAGTTCTGGAGACCTTCATGGTCTCGAGAAACAGCATGCTGCCTTCTCCCAACCTAGAGGCAAACAAGTGGCATCCCTCCCTGTTGGTCAACGGCTTTAACAAATGTGAATATTCTCGGTAGGAGAATCTGAGAAAATGATGACATAGCACAGGGGCACTTTTCAGCGATTGAGGAATCTGTGAGCGTCCCCATAGAATTTGTCTTTAAGTCAAAGGAACATTTTTTTCCATTGAAGTTCCAACACACACATACAAAATGGTATCAGTATCAAATGATTCGGATCCCTTCTCCACAGGGGCCAGAAATAATCAGAGAGATCTGTGTGCCGATCTACTGGAAAGAGGGGAAAAATGTTTGTGAACATTGTCAAGCAGCAGACATGATGGGGGGCTAGAAATGTATCCAGGTATTATTTGTTGTTTCTTTTATTAAACCTATTTCTCTTCTCTCAGGCCTAGACTCTGCTGCTGATTTGAGGTTGTGATATTTTTCCTGCCAACGTTGACCTAAATGTCTGCATCATTCTGCCCCAATGATGAGGGTGAGGATAAGTATGAAAACACTGATGAAGAGGAAGAGGATGGAATTGAAAAACCTGAAAGACTCTAAATGGATGTGGTCTCAGCAAAGAGCAGCTCTGGATAATACAGGTATTGTTGTATAGGCTTTAGTACGACATAACCATTCCTGACACATACCTGTTACTAACAGCTTTATGTTTTTAATTTTTCTTCTGTAAAGTAAATAAGAAAATTGTTGAAATTTAATTTTGGAAAAGCAGTTTATTGTTAATAATGTTTTCTGGATAATTTGGAGGCAGTATGTTCTGAAATGTATTTCATTTATAGCCACAAGTCCTTTGTCCTGTAGCTTTAAGTCTACTACAGATGGGAAATTTATCAGACCTGGAAATGGAGACCAGTGCTTGTTTAGAGAATAGTCACCAGAAGCAGCAGCTAAAGTGACTAGGCCATGCATTAGCTGTGTCATCATCACCTGGCCACAGAATTGTAGTCTCGTGTACTGACAATGACTTTGAGAAAGTGAGTCCTTACAAAGCAGTAAGATGTTAAGGGTTTCAAGAGAACTGCATTTCAGGATTAATTCACAAATATTAGTTCAGTTTAGATTTTTTATTCAAAAGAAAAGAAAACTAGTCTCTGTAATATTATTGGTTGTCACTGAGTTGGTAATTATATCTTTGTTTCTCTTTCCTCTATTCATTCATCTTTTAGTCTCTCTCACTCACTGTCTCACTCTTTCTTAGTTTTCATGCATGTGGATGTTTGATAAAGCCTCATCCTCATTTTACACATGTGGAAACTGAAGGTCTGGAAATATAAGGGATTGATGATTTGTGCAAGGGAACACCAGTTTTTAAGGTGGAATGACTTATTTAAATCACAGTGTGGCCTTTCAAGGAAACAGCAAGCCTTTATAGTGGGGGCAAGAGGGAGATAAGTTTTCTGTGAGCAATGATGTGCACCCTGATCACCAAGGGTCTGGGTTACAAGAAGAAAACATTAAGAAAATAGATGTACATAGTTTTGACTCATATTTAGAAAGTCACTGCATGTTATTGGGGTACAATTGTTAACTGGCTCTTATTTCATCCTACAATGGGAAGGCATAGAAAAAGCAGACAGCAAAAGAAAAGATGAATTTGTTCTTAATGGATATTCTTGTTTTCATTAGCCTGAAATACTAATTTTGTTTCAAAGTTTCAATGCCCCAAAGTGATACTAACTACTGACATCTGACTTTACTCTTACCTTTTACAGATAATTTGATAGTATTGTTCACATTGGAAATAAAGCTTGTTTGAAATTAATTCTCCCTTAGCCCAGTCAAGTTGACACATAAAATTAACCATCATAATTCCTGTGGAGAATACTCACCCTGTACATTGCCCATGCGATGACATACTTACAGGATGATGACCTTCCACCTATAACAAAGACAATTTGAACAGGTCTTAGGTGTCAGGTTGCTCTAACAAACACATTTGTTAACAAATGTATTTTCTTAATTAAGAATGAAATGGATAACATGTTTATAAAATAGTCTTTGAAGATAAGTTTGAGAAAAATGTATTCTAAAGGCCAGTGACTAGAGGCCCATCCCTTTGTCTCCATTTATTCTGCTCCTGCCCAAGGTCAAGATTGATTATCTCTAACTTGGATCATTAACAGCCTCATTCTCTCTGATTTTCTGCACTTTCACTATGATGTGTCTAGGAGTGCATTTTTGTTTTTTATCCTGCCTAGAACTCCCTGAGCTTTTAGAATCTGTGCATTTCACTTGCTCTGAAAAATCCTTGGCCATCATTTTCTTCCCCATTTCTCTCTCCTGTCTTTCTGGGATTTGAATTAAACATATACTTTGTATGTCTTATCCTACTTTTTTTCATATTAATCTATTTCTCCAGGCAGAATTCTGGATGATTTCTTCTAATCTATCTTCCAATTCAATAATTGTCTTAGGTTTATTTTTCTTGATTGCATTTATCAGGATTTAATGGTTATGCCAATTTTTATTTATGTGTTCATTTATTTTTTGCTGAGCTTCGTGGCTTGTGGGATCTTCCTTTCTCAACCAGGGATTAAAACCAAGCCACTGCAAAGCACAGTGAAAGCATGAGTCCTAATGGCTGGAGACCAAGATAATTCACTCTCGGCTGCTTTTTATGATTTTCTGTTCCCTGAAGATATTTTAAAACATACTTTTTAATTTTTTGAAATGTAGGCCATAGTGATTATACTCTACTCTTCATTCTGGCTGTCACTTACAGTATATTTTTTTTTTCCTTATGTGCCTACATAAGGTACAGGGCTTGAAGTTCCTTGGATCACTACAGACATGTATATCTAGGCTGCAATTTATTCCAGCGCTTGTTACTTCTGGTTCACTATTACCTGAAAGGGGTAGTCACTTATTTTCAGCCTAAAGTGGTGGCAGAGCTCATCAGACCTACTCATTGGAGCTGTGGGATTTGACTTTCATTTTCTTTTCCCATGAGGCCACCAAAACCACAGATCAGTTCCATAATTCTTTCTTCTAGATTCAGCTAATGCCCTCAGGAAAAACTGGCTCTGAGTGCTGGGCTTTCCTATTTGGGTTCTTGTCTTCTTGAAGAGTTTAGTCTCATAGTTTCTTAGTGCTTAACAAAGATACTTTCTTTATACATTTCATCCAGTAATTTTTAGTTGTCCTCATTGGGATGGTTAGTCCAAATTACTAAGCCTGCCATTACTGTAAGCAGAGGTGTTCACCACCCTCCTAACTTCTCTCCTTGTCACCAATCTCTCTTTCTTCCAGTTTCTCCTCTAGAAAGTAATGGAAAGTTTCTTCCTGATGGTGTTATTTTCCTGCACAAATCCTCCAAAAGCTTGCTGCTAAATGTAAATTAGAAATCAAATTCCTCAGTTTGGACAATCAGATCGAAAATGCTCTTTCTGAGAAAGTACTGTACAGCGCAGGGAACTCTACTCAGTACACTGTGGTGACCGAAATGGAAAGGAATTCTAAAATAGAGGGGATAACTGATTCACTTTGTTATACAGCAGAAGCTGATATAACATTGTAAAGCAACTATACTCCAATAAAAATTAACTTAAAAATAAAAGAAGAGATGTGGATGCAAAGTGGAGTATGTGGAGTAGATTATGGAGAGAAAACATGAAGAAAAGTTCTCTGCCAGTTAATGAGAAGTCTGAAATTTTTAAAGTAAGAAAATGATGTGATTTTATTTGGATTTAGACATGGCACTTTATTGGCAGTATGGAAATTGTGTAAGTGTCATAAACAGAATGTCTGCATTCCCCCAAAATCTGTATGTTGAAATCTTAATTCCCAGGGTAATGGCTTCCCTGGTGGCTCAGACAGTAAAGCGTCTGTCCGCAATGCGGGAGACGTGGGTTTGTTTCGTGGGTTGGGAAGATCTCCTGGAGAAGGAAATGGCAATCCTCTCCAGCACTCTTGCCTGGAAAATCCCATGGGCGGAAGGGCCTGAGAGGCTACAGTTCATGGGGTCGCACAGAGTCGGCACGACTAAGCAACTTCACTTCACTTCAATGGTATTAGAAGGTGGAGTGTATGGGAGGGGCCTAGGTCATAAGGGTGGAGTCCTCACAAATGTGATTAGCGCCTTATTTAAGAGGGTCCAGAGAGATACTCTGCCCCTTCTGCCAAGTGAGGACATAGTGAAAAGTTGGCATTTAAGATCCAGGAAGTGGACTTCAGGAGACACCAAATCTGCTGGTGCCTTGATGTTGGATAAACCTGCTTCTAGGACTGTGAAAAATAAATGTTTGCTGTTTATAAAATAAAACATTCTTTCTTAGCTTCATTTATTCACTGAGTAGGTATTTTCTGTGCACTGAATGTGTGGCCCTCACTAGGCCAGATGCTTCCTATTCTTTTGCTTCTTACTTCATTTACCTCTTGTCTTACCTCCCAATCCACCTTATACTTTAGCAAAACTGAAATACTCATTGTCATGTGACAGAGCTGGGTCAGATAACATATAGGCCAACTCCTAGGTCAATGATATTTCCTCTACCTCAAAATATGATATTCATGTTTAAGTCATAATACCATATTCATGTTTAAGTCCATACAATCTAGATATCTATGTACATTCTAATAAATGGCCAAGACAAAAACTCAAAAAGTACAGAATGACTTTCTCATTCCTTACTGTCTTTTGGAATCTTTCTCAAATAGTCTGGGATGTAAGCTCTGGAAAGAAATTCATTTTTGCCATCAAGCTTTTGGTAATTTCCATAGTCACAAGGGGGGCTTCCTTGGTGGCCCAGTGGTAAAGAACCCACCTGCCAATGGAGGAGACATGGGTTCGATCCCTGGGCTGGAAAGATCCCCTGAAGAAGGAAATGGCAACCTACTCCAGTATTTTGCCTGGGAAATCGTAGGGACAGAGAAGACTACAGTGGGGTCCCAAGAGTCAGACACAACTTAGTAACTAAACTAAAACAGTAAAACTGTGAGGCTTTTCTGTCTACATGTTGGGGCCAGAATGCTGGAGCATTAGAGTGGCCTGCTCTCCAGGGGCTAACTGCCTTGAAGATCTGATACACTGACCTTTGCCTTCTTCCCCTTCTATGATGCCAGCCAAGAAGCCTCACGTCAACTTTGCACCCCTTAGCTATCGGAGGGGGGCACTCCAGGTGCCCAATTTCTGTACAGATGACCCTCCAGAGCCCTGTCATAAAACACATTGACTGAACCTCTTCTACCCTTTCCAGAAGAGAGGCACTTGGGTTGCCTGGAAGCCCAGGGATCTCAGAACGATCCCCAGTCAACTATCTTCTGATCCCTCCAAGTTGTATAGAGCTTTCAGAATTCAACATGGACAGTCCATTTACTCCTTTCACAATGAAAAGCAAACTCTTGGGTATATCCTGTTTGAAGAGAAAGCAGATTTTGCATTTTTGCAGAGGGAAGGTGCGGAGTGGGGTGCCCCACCACTGCGAACACGCAGCCCAGTTCTCCAGCTGCCAGGGTGCTGGAGCTGACCTAGGAATGACCGCAGTGGCCAGAATGAGCAGAGGGCTAGGTGGTGCCCAAGCCGTAATAGCAGGCAGAACCGCGTGTCTTTTTGAATGGCTCCTGGCATCTGCGGGATTTGCTGAGCTGGCAATGCCATTGGGGTGGGCAGAGCCAAGTGCGTGCCAGGCTTCCTGAAGGCTCCCTGGCAGGCAAAAGTGCTTCAGGGGCTATGCACTCCAAAGCAGAGGGATTCGTCCTTGGCGTGCTTCATGGTGTGGAGTTGCTGGGCTGCTGATCTTGCCGCTGTCAGGCTCAGGGTCACTCATCCATCCCTACCTTCCCTAAGGTAAGATGGGCTCACCCTAAAGGCTGGCTCTTAGAGGAAAAACAAGCTCTACTCCCCCGCACCCACCCACCCCCTCCACTCCCTCCACCTCATAGATTACCGGTTCACCCTGTCCTCTGTCTTCCTCTGCGTCCACAGCTGCCTGCAGTGTTCTCCAACTAGGAACTATGGCGTCCAGAGGTGCTGCGAGTCGTTGTATTCCTACTGCTCCACAGGATCCTGCTCTTGAAGGGCAACAACTGCAATACCACCTGGAAACTCCAGTTTGATGTCCAGCCCAGCCTCCTCTGATGTTCCTGATGTCATTCTGGACTTCTTTAATTGGTAAGCGGAGGTCGCCAGGCTGCCAGGAACTGGGAGTGCAGTGGATGAATGGACAAACTTTTAGAAGGAGACGGCTGGGGGAGATGGCCTGGGGTTTTAAACCCTTGCCCACGCACCCTGCCTACTGGCCAGTTCCTAGAGGAATTGGTGATGAAGGCGGCAACGTGCAGTTTAGACGGAGCCCCCTTGTTCTAGTGCCTATGTTACTGTGGTAGCTAACAGCGCCCCGGTCGTGGGGGTTGGGGAACTGCCATCCAGGGTCCGCCCATCCATGTCCAGGGACTGAGTTCTCCTCAGTCATGTGTATTGCCCTCTGTGTTTATGTGTGTATGTGTATGTGTTTGTGTGTGTAAGCAGGGAGTGGCCTGTTGTGAGATGATGGCTAAAAATAATATTTTGCACTGAGTTGGCATGTGGTATATTTGAGAGAGCCTTGAATGGCCTCCTCTCAAGTTTCTCTCCCCACTCTGCTCCACCAGATGGGGTCCTGTAGCAACAAACCTCCATGTTGAATGCACCAGATGCATTCCCACTTAATATCGCTGTATAGTGTTTCCTTGTCAGGTTTCTTGTTGATTCACAGAAACCAATCACATCCTTGCTCAGGAACCATGGGCTACCTCACCCTCCAAATACTGCAAATCCCTCTTCCCACAGACCCTTCTGCTTCACTCTGTTCCAGAATGCAACTCCCATATGTCCTACATGGGCCTACAATGTCCACCTTTCCTGGGCTTCCCAAGAAGTGAATCACTGTGTCTC